>NC_053163.1:96262876-96563709 GCF_016835505.1 Polypterus senegalus | reverse complement strand
AATCCCTGTTCAAAGTAAGCAGACAAGTAAACGTAAATTATGCGCGCGTGTGTGTATAAAAAAAGGTTAAAGGACATTGAAAATGAAAAGAAATCAGGGAAAAGACACAATGCTTCTCTTCTTTAGCCTTCATAGTCTGAATATATAGTAACAGCACATCCTCATCCCTTAGTCAAGCATATGTTCTAAAATCTCGGCCACAGGAGTGTTAACAGATGGAATTCAAATTACCAAAAGTAAATAATTCACACTGCAGAGTCATACACAGTTAATTGATCTGACGTTCTGGTGGAATGGCTCTCAACTTCCCTATCTCCCATCTCTCTCTCTAGTTCACCTGCCAATGAGCTGTTGCCTCCGCCAGCCTAACTAACAAAGACTCATATTCTTGGTACAATGGGTGGCCTTTTAAATACTATTTGTGGATTACCTATATGCTAGGGAAATGTCCTATAGCTCAAAAACTGAAAAGGTGTCTGGCTATAGCATGATCTAGGAGCCCTAGTGTTTCTTTAGCTTTAAACAAGTCTTGATTAAAAAAGGACCTAATTTCTAAGGCAGTTTGAAAGTATGCTTACTCTAAAAGGCAATTATTAGGCATGCCTTCTGTAGCAGTTTAAGCCTGTTCACATTGACATGCATAGGTGTACTGAGACTGCTGGTGTGCATTACTGTCCAGGTGGTTCCCTGGCAACTCTCTATCTATCTATCTATCTATCTATCTATCTATCTATCTATCTATCTATCTATCTATCTATCTATCTATTGTGGCGGACAGCCAGGACCCATGCCTGGCCGGGACACCCCTTTGACACGGAATCTCGGGGAACAGCCATGAGAGGCTTACTACTTCCCCCAGAACACTTGGTGGCAGCCCCCCTGGGTTGCATCGGGGCCACAATGGTGGAACACTGGAGCTCAGCCTTGTTGGCGGTAATGCAGCCACACCAGGAAGTGCAGCCTGAATTAGGTCAGTCATCACCTGGAGCAGTTCCCGGTGGGCTATAAGTGGAGCCAGCAGCCAGAGTCGTGAAGAGGAGGACAAAGCTGCCTGTGAGGAGTGGAGGAAGAAGTACTTGTGTGTGTTTTGGATTCACTTTGAGTGTGTTTGTGCTGGTTTGTGCCTCATGGCTGAATTCAAATAAAAGCACTTTTTCTTTGATTTTTACACGTGCCTCTGTTGTCAGTCTGTGTCGGGTCGGATGCCTATATAGCACCTTTCACACTATCTATCTAATAAAGCACTAAGGCTTGTGTGTCCTGTGTCTTACAGCAATTTGACTGATTAGTTTGGCTTTGGTGACACAATCAAAAGAGGAGGTCTGAGTGTTAGACATACAAGGAGGAGAAACAGCAAATGAGGTGTGCAGAAAGAGAGAGGGAGAGAGAGAGAGAGAGAGTTACCTTAAAGGGCTAGAAATGTAAAAGCAAAAATAATGACAAAGTCTGAGAGGCAGGCTTTATGGGAATGCGCTCGAGAGAAGGAGTGCCAGTGAAGAGAGGTTCAGACACATACAAATACAGAGGAAAGGTGCAGAAGGTACACATAGGGCAAGAAATAGCAAATATTTTAAAATGATTCAATGACTCTCTTCGACAAGTAGCGTGGCTAATCCATCTATAATGCTTTTCACAGAATATAAACTTATGAATGCCAAAATGAAATATGATAAATATGATTTTATCATTGAATCACTATTTATATATAAGTTTACAGGATCATTGTTGACACATATGCAGAAGGTCAAATTGCTGAACAAGAACCTAATGCAGGGGCGGCACAGTGGCATAGTGGTAGTGCTGCTGTCTCGCAGTAATAAGACCAGGGTTCCCTTCGCTGCTCCTCCCTGCGTGGAGTTTGCATGTTCTCCCTGTGTCTGTTTGGGTTTCCTCCCACAGTCCCAAGACATGCAGGTTAGGTGCACTGGCGATCCTAAATTGTCCCTAGTGTGTACTTGGTGTGTGTGTGTGTGTGTGTCCTGCGGTGGGCTGCTGCTCTGCCCGGGATTTGTTCTTGCCTTGCACCCTGTGTTGGCTGGGATTGGCTCCAGCAGACCCCGGTGATCCTCTGTTAGGATATAGCAGGTTGGATAATGGATGGATGGAGGGAACCTAATGCAACACTATATATTACAATGAGCATGCAGACAATGGTAAATCAGCAGTAGATTTATAAAGATCATCCAGCAATAAATAAAACAATGGATTTGAAGTAAATAGGGGAATACAATCAAAAAACATCTACATTATATTTAGAATGTTGTACTTATGCCCTACACAAAATTCTTACTCTAAATATCAGCTTTATGTTTTGCTAAAGCAATGAAGTAACAAGGCCTGTTCACCCTGAGCACTCTCTGTAGAGTTTGTTTTCTTTCTGTTAAAGTATGTTTATTATGGCTACACTGGCTCCATCCTGCATCTTAATGACATACAGATTAGATTAATTGTTAACTATAAATTGTCTACATATGAGTGAGTGTTTGTATGCATGGAAGTGTCGGGATAAAACTGGTATCCCATCTAGGGTTGATTGTTGCCTTGTACCTGTCTGGATAGGCTCTGACTCTCTTTGATCTGTAAGAGGACACTATAGAGCGCCCGACCCGACACAGACTGGACGCAGGAGGCATGTGTAAAATAAACAAAGAGCTTTTATTTTTCTTCAGCTGAAGGGCACGTCTTCCCCATAAAGCCCCCAGCCACAACACAGTCCCAAACACTAAGCACACCAGTAAAGCAAAAGCACTTTCTTCTCCTTGGCACCACCACTCCTCCCAAGCAACCTTGTCTCCCTCCACCCGAGTCTGGCCGCTAAGTGGTGGTCGCTGGCTTCCTTTTATTGGGTACCCGGAAGTGCTCCAGGTGGTTGATTGCCAACATCCGACTGCACGTCTGGGTAAGGCGAAACCAGTGCCCAAAAGGGGCCAGCCGCTCCTGTTGCAGCACCCCCTGGCAGCGCCTGCAGAACCCCACAGAGCTCCAACCACCATGAAGCCCTGGGGGAGTCCGAGGCACCGCTGCAACTCAGGGAGGCTACCGGCTAGCGTCCAGGGGGGATACTGGGCTTCCCACCCTTGTCCCCCTGGCAGATGTGGTGAAGGGGCGTCCCGGCCAGGCATGGGCCCTGGCCATCCGTCACAGACCATATACTGTATTAGAGTGAAAAATGCTTGGAAAATGAATGATTAAATAAAGAAACACATTGAATGCATTAACATTTACACACAAAACTGAAATAATGTGAGTATGTTTGATAAGGCAGAAACCTGGTTTCTGTGCAAGTCCACTTATGGAGTTCTCCTTTGTTATAAAAATGTCCTAAAAAGATTAAACATCATCAATGGCTGCTGTAAATTTGAAAACAAGCATGGAGCCACCTAAGCGGCTGGGGGAATGTTGCTTTTAAAAGTAACATAGTTACATTACTGATTACTTCCAAAGATAGTACAGTAGCTAATACTTAATTCTATATTCTTAATTCTCAGTAACTCAGTTCTGTCAGACAGTAGCCATCCTCTTTGCTATAAATTCCAGCTGTTAGCTTCAGGTTTAGGTTTCCAAAGGTAAAGAACAACAGATTTAACTCTTTTATTCCTATAAGCATTTTAAATTCTGTTACTTGTAGGGATGCTTTTAAATGTTAAATTCTGCACTATTATTTTGTGTATTGTTGAAAATAATTATTTATCTTTGTATCGATCTTGAGTGTGTGTTTATGCAATAACATTGGTTGTCAAATGTTGTGTCTTTGTTTATCTATTGAATCTTTGTAACAATGTCTTCTGTTTTTGTACTTTCCAATGGTAAACAAATTTCTCTCTGGGATAATAAAGTCTACCTTAAGCCTAAACCTAATATTATGTGTTATATTTGTTTGCAAAACTACACAGACTTGTCAGAATTTGTGATTAAATACTAAGCCCATGTAAAAATTCAATTCATGTTTCACTCACCTTGGGGCTTGTTGGCTGCCTCCTAAGCACATGTGTGTGACAGTGTCAGTAAAGGTATTCTTCTCATCCTGAACTGGCTTTTTAAATTTGACATTGACAGAAGCTAATATATTACAACTGACATATGCAGTAAACTTCTACCGCGTCCCGGGTAAGGGTTTACATGCTCACATAACTGGGTTACTAGTAGAGAATCAACCTGTGTTAACCCAGTTTCTTGGAGAATGAGAGTACATGTGGTACTTTTTAAACCAGGTTTCTGTGAAAATCCAAGTTACGAAAGCACGTGTAAACATTCTGATTGATTAAAGTCCATATTCTGAATGCTCTGTGCTTTCAGCTTCCCCTAATGCAGTGGTTCTCAAACTGTGGCGTGGGCCCCCCTATGGGGCACAAAGTAACAAAAAGGGGGGGCGCAAAGATGTGAAAAAAAGAAAACAAGAATCAAAAATATGAAAAATACATCTATTGAAACCAAAAAAAATTAACTACATTCTGATACTAGAAAAATAAATTAGAGTTAGATAAATGTTGATAAAAGTTAAGTATATGGTATAGTTACTTTAAAAGTAAAGTTAAGGTATAATAAAATATGCATCTATGATATATCATTAATTAAAAAAGAACAAATTGGTATTAGTGGGCTCCTTTCAAAAAAACGTTAGGGGGAGTGATTAAAACTTGAGAAACGCTGCCCTAATGTGACACAGTTTTGCCTCTTCGACTCCCTGCAGAACCCACAATAATACTTCAATTTGTTAAAAAGATTGAAAACCTTAGCTTTAATGGTGTTGCCATTAACAAAGTCACAAAAGGATTGAGTTTGGTGTCAGATACTCCAAAACAATGAGAAATGTTTCCTTCTCAGTTCTGTAATGATAAGAAGTGTATTGTAACCAGGCTGTACTCTGGCTTTTGGCACTTGTTTTATCCTGTACTTTATAAGTCTTGTGACAAACCACTGCCTCAAAGCCCAATTTAACTGCAAAAAATGGCTTTGACAATATCACTGGTTTTTTTTAACGTTTATTAAGTATTTTTAAAGAGTGAATGTATATTATTCTAAGAAAATAATGAATGCAAAAAATTAGCACATAAGGAACAAGTGGGTGATGTACTGTATGTACTGTATGTTGTTATGCAGTCTAAGCTGTCATCATACTTTAAGTGTGAGATTTGGTGCTGAAAATAGTACCTAAATGTAAATAATGGAGATACAAACTGTACATTAATATCACTATAAGATAAAATATTAGCCAAAACTTTATTTCTAAAAAGAAGTAGTGTGACACTTTCTTGTTCAAGCCACTGATGGCTTATGCTTAACAATTATTATCGATTAATTAATCATCAATTAATTCATCAATCTATGCTCTATGTAGTGGCATTAATTGATTTCACCATGGTAAGCAAGGACATATTCCAAAATGGACAATAAATACAAGAGCTTTCAAGTACATGTACAATTACAGATGAAGTAAACACAAGGAAAAAGAAACTAAAAAGCAGCTGAACAAACTGACAGGCAGCTTAGTAGAATGAGGATTAATGCATTTGCTGCAGGAGTGATGGGATACGAGTAATGATAGAGTTACGGTCAAATCTGAATAAACTGAAGAGAGGAGAGGAAAGACTTTATGTGTGATTTGAATGAGTCCAACAATGAAGCTTGACAGACACAACTAGGGAAAGACTTCCATAATGCTCAAAGCCACAAATCTCCAGTAATTATTCTTTGTTTCATTTCTCTGACGCCCAAATTCAAAAATTGAGTATGCCCAGTCCACAGTGAGTTTAGAGTTACTTAAGTCTGTTTTAAAATTATATTTCATTGTACTATATGTCTCAACATGAAAATATATCACACCCCTTGACCAGTGACATTTTTGGCATCACAATTCAGGTGGGGCTATACCTGAAATATTCTATATACAGGGGTGGGGAAAAGTAGTTTTACAATTGTATGTGACGCCAGCAATTTGAGTACTTAAGAGTTTGTACCTAAGTGCACTGTGCCATTGTGACATTCTTTTGAGTTAAAGTTAATAAAGCTATTGAGTTAATAAAGTTATTGTAATAATCATTACCTGCATGTCTTTTTCCAACAACTGTAAATCTACTTTTGCCCATCCTTGTATGTGCAGTCTTCTGTAATGAAAACATTTTGTTACATAACTGATAACGTCTGTCCTTCTTTTGCCAATGAATAGTGAAACATACAAGTCCATGCACCTTTTATGTCACAAAAAGTCAATCAAGCATTAACATTGGTCTGTCTCCATGGTATCAGATCATTATGATTACCTCTGACATCATCATCATTTGACAAAATACAGCAGTACAGATTAAACACAATAAACAAGTGAGAGTGTTGCACCCACCCACTGCTCAGGAAAACATACTGTTTGTCTGGCAGCGGCACTAACTACCATGTGATCCGGTGTTATCTGGTCAATTCAAGGACAGCCAATGTGTTAAAAAAAATCTTCATACTGCTGTTTTTTTTTTCTTCTTTTTTTATAAAGTTGAGGAGCAGATATAGACTTCCTTGGTTGGCTTTTTTAAATTTGTTATGGTCCTCTACAGTGGTGGATGACAATTTGGATGCGGTGTAGTGTCTTGTGAACAATGCACTCCTGATATCGATCTTCATTCTTTTATTTTCAAATTATGCAATTAAAAAAAACAGACATTCATCATTTCAATATGGTCAATGAATTTCAAGTCCCACCACTAACCTGGAAGATTTAGGTTGAACATGTGCATAAAAATACAAGGGTATTGAAGAAAAATGCAGGGACAATCAGTCCAGCACCTCAGCCAGAAACAGGCTTGCAGCACCCAGCACAGAGCAGAAATATCACTGCTCCTGACTCTGACCCCTTCATTGAATGGCTGAGAGTCTCTTTAGCCAGGGTTAGCAGTGTGATATATGGCCGGCCATTCATCCCGGCCAATATCCCCACGCTGCCAGGTGGAGCCCTCCCTGCAGCATGGAGGTGCCCCGAATGCCAGCAGGGAATTATGGACGTTGGAGTTTTCCTTTACAGCCCTGCTGGATACCATGGGGGCCACCAGAAGGCACTGCAGAGAAGAGCAGTGACTATTTTCCATACGCCACGGAAGTACGTCCGAGTCACATGGACAAGAGGAATGACGTGCTTCCGGGGTGAAGAAATTGACTTTTTATCAGACCCGGAAGTGATAAGGAATCATGGACTGAAGGATGGAAACACTTCCAGGTCAGGGACTATAAAAGACTGTATGGAACACCAGAGTGTTGAGCTGAGCTGGGTGGAAGGGTGGCAACGTGTCTGGGAGTGGAGGATTGTTTATTGATTAGTAATTGTGTATTTGTATGAGTATTGTGGAGAGGAGGGTGCTTTGTGCACTTTGTGTTAATAAAAAACTATTTGGACTTTTATCTGGTGTCTGACGTCTTGGACAAGGGAACAAGGAAGCGATATTGCCCCCTATCTGTCACAGCAGACAGATTTAAAGTTATTTAAAGCTAACTGTCGTAAATATAGGACCATCAAAAACAACGTCTGAGATTTCATAATATAAATTAAACTCTGTGGAAGTATGGAGGACATTTTCTTCAAGTACTCTGCTGTGCCTTTAAGGTTCACTGCCGTCTTGAACCTGGGACATTGTGCATGAGTGCACTTTGTGATGTGTTGTCATCCATTCCAGGACTTGGCTTTAATTTGTAATGAGGAAAACAGAATCAGAAAATCAATAGATGATTGAATACGAAATCTGTTTACTTTTATGGTGTGGAAGATCAGCCTTGGCACAAACAGGCAGACACTAATGTTCAAACCCACAATAGGTTTTATTTATACTATTTGTAGTGAGTAAAGTCCCGCACACAATCCAGTGCCCCTGCACCAATCACCCTCCCCCTGGCATTCTTCAATAACCAGCCTGTCTTCACTGCCTCCAATCCTCTCCTCCGAGCTTCGTCCTTTTCCACCCGACTCAAGCTGACGACTGGAGAGAGGCAGCCCCTGTTATTCCCACCCGGATGTGTTCCAGGTGCCACCTGATGAACTTCCAGCGGCACTAGCTGGTGTGGCGGAAGTGCCGCTTGAGCACCCGGAAGCACTCTGGGTGTCCCTGGTATTTCTTCTGCCAAGTGCTGACGTCCAGGTCTTCACGATCAACCTGGTGCCCCCTGGAGCTTCCATGCTCAATTCCCGTGGCCCCCATACAAGCCAGGGCGGCTGCCCTCTTGTGGTCCGGGGTAGGTATAGTCACTCTCCCGGCCCTTCTAGGCGTCCCGGCTGTGAGCTGTGCCACAATGGATAATATTTTGAACATCTTTAAATTTAGTGTGCACCATAACAAGTCACTATGTCTGTAGGCAGTGGCTTTGCTATACAGTGCTCTACATTTCAAAGAAGCCTTAACCATAATAACAGGCACCTACCTGAGCACACATCTTGGGATTTTGACCTTTCAAAACTTCACACATGCCTGGCCCTTTCATGCCTGGGCCTAAACTCTTTTTTTTTCCCCTTGTGATCGAATGTTTTCTTGCTAGATGTATACCATTCCTAAAGAGATATCCTGTTGAATAAAAAGCAGTTCTGTAATCTTTTTTTTTTTTTACTTTTCTTATTGTCTGCACTGCTATAGAATTACTCAGTTTCTCTAGTTTGTTAAATGTAAATTATCGATTTGTTCTGTCTAAAGCTAATTCCTTTCCTGCACCCAATGCCACCATAAAGGCTTCAGTACTAATGAGTCTGAACTGGTATAAGTGATTTACAAATAGTTGGGTGGGTCTCATGCACTTCCTGTACAATTTCCATTTCTCCTATTATTATAGACACAAATCACATATAAACAAGAACACCGGAGTCTACTCTTACCCACTATGTTATTCCAACTAAATAATAAATTTACACAGCGACAGAGTTTATCACATACCTAAGTAGAGGTACATTTTGTATTAAGTTAATTCTTCATCCAAAGACAAAGGGAAGCCAGAAGAGCATAAGGTTTTCATCTTGGAGCCTCAATTAACTATATCTTTTGAGGGCATTCTGAACATATTAGACCCTCTGTCTGTAAGAGACATGGCTCTGGTTATTCTCTTCTGAAAATGAGCAGCTACAGGCAGGGTACTGTCTCCAGACACATACAAATGTTAAGGGTGCAGTTCTTTAATCACCTTGCAAAATAGAAATATTGTAGGTTTTCAGCTGTGTAAGAAAAGCATTTTTTATTTGAACTGCACTCCTCATTGTTCACATTCCTTATCCTTGGGTACGTACTGACAGTTCTGTCGACGTGATATGCATTCAATGCCAGCCACTACCTCTCGTTTTGTAAGTCCCTCTGCTGGGTGAGATTTGTTGTGACTTCTATGTGCACAGATGGTTGATGTGTTTTACTCCCACAAAGTTGGATTTATATGCTTTGTTTTTGGGATTTTATAGTTTAGTTTGGAATCCCAAATGCAGTTAACGGTAGCTAAATTCAATACTGACAATGGTAATTTAGCAAAATGGTACAAACACAATGTGTTACAAAGGCTTAATCTCTTTTAAATCAGTTTGCAATCTCTGCCATTATTTACAAAATTCTAACATGCAAAAAATATTTTACACAAAATACAATGCATCCCACTCAGAAATTGAGTTTGTCTATATTTTAAAACTCTGGTTTATCTCATTTTAAACCTGAAGGTTGATAACTTAATGATTTTTTTCACACTATCTGACCCTGATCAAGTTACTTCACCAGCCTGAGGTCCAACTGTACAAAATACCTGTAGACAGTGGTACATTTTCTTGATCTTGTAAGTTGATAAAGGCATCAGCCAACCTGAATAATAATGATGAACTGAGTAACTCTGCAAAGAATATTCATTCTAATTTGAACATCATTAGTCTGTAGCACTTAATGAATACATCTTTGTTATGCAATGAACCTGTATTGCAAGCTGGAATACTTTAAATGGTGAGATTGTGTTTAAAAAACACAAATGACATTTTTCTAATTTTTATTGTATTCAAGTTAAGGACTGTAAATTCCATGAGGAAATGTTTGGGTCACCAACCTGGTCGTCCCTGTTTAATCAAGCTAAATAAAAATAAACAAAAAATGGCTGCTCCAAAAGGAAAACTGAAGCTGTCAGGCTTTGCATCTCCACTGTTTTTGGTCACCAGGTAGGAGCTCCATCCTGTGGTGCGCTCTGTTCAGGATGGAACACTTTCTTCTGGTGGCTATGGGATTTATAAGGGGGAGACCAGAAGGGGTGGAGTCATTGCCCTCACTGGGTGTCTTCTCACTACTGAGGAAGGAATAGAAGAGGACAAGTTTAGTGCCGCGCCCTCTATCAATACAGGGTGGAATTACATTTCATGTGCGTTCCATTTCTACAATAATCTGTGTCAACACATTGTTAAAGCAGAAACGTTTTTCATATTTTAGTAGTAAATGACATTGAAACAGGTACACACGTCGTAAATGTAGGAAGGATGGTCCTTGCGTGTTTGTGAACTGTTAGCATTTGTAATTTGATGATTGAATATAGTGCTGAATTGACCTCTCTGTACTATTCTTTCCTCTGCATGTCCTGGAGTACAAAAGAAACAGCCCCATACAGCAACATGGAGACTGGCAAGACTAGGAATTACAACCGTAAGATGTTATGCGAATTAATATGAATAATATGAATAATGTTGCATCCGTGTCACAATGTTTTCTGAAATGTACTATACAGGTCATAAAATGAATATTTCCAAATATCATATATACCTATGTCTCTGTGTTTTGTTTTTTTTTTCGACATCATAGACATAAGGCGCATACTAATTCTGCGTGAGCAGGAACACTCAAAAACTGAATAAAAAAAAAAAAATCAAGTGACAGTGAGATATGAAAAAGGCAGATTCACCAGCATTTTTGTGTCAGATTTTATCCCTCCAGATCAGAGAATGTCCAGTTCCATTGCCTCAAAACACCATTCACATTTACAGTTATTCGCAGTTATTTCAAATAAAAACTAACAGTGTCAGATCCCTAGGGTGGTAGTATATATCGTGATCGTGACTGAGAGAATAAAAGTGAAAAAAAAAAGCGGTAACTTTTACAAGTCCTATAAATGTACACAGTCTGTTACAGACGCAAACCAAATGTATGTGTGTACTGTATAATATTAACAATAAGAGCTACTCACTACTGAAAACGGCAAATATAGGAGGCAGTCGGAATTGAACCAGGAAATCTTGATTACAAGTCAGCAAACCACTACCACTTACAACTACGCCACAGAAGCTGCTGTCTTTTCCTTGAACCTTTTGTTGTGAACGTGTTTATTTGATCTTTGGACTTCAGGCTTTATACATTATATAGTTTATGCTTACATTTTGTCATTTACTACTAAAATATAAAAAACGTTTCTGTTTTAAAAATGTGTTTACACAGATTATTGTAGAAACGTAACACACATGAAATGCATGTGTTCCAAATAAAGATCTATTATTTCCACTCTAAAACTCCAGCACTTCAGTCCCAGATAATCAATCAAGGCATGAGCTGGGAGAACTTTGTACATGTTCTGTGGTGGTGGGGGCATGGAATAGTAGGCTGCTTGCTGCTTGTCTTTATTGACACATTTACAGGACAAAAGACACTGGTGCAGAGGTGCGAACAGATTTAAGGTGGGCCGGATCTACGAGTTTTTTCGTAGGCTCTGGTAATTCTAGTGTTAACAGTAATTAACGGAAAGCTGGGGGCAGTGTCAGTGTGAGAGAGTTAGGAACATAAAATCAAAGCCCCTTTTGGGAGGTGGGTCCCCTTGGACATACTGTATTCCAGAGTGATAGAATGGGTATTTAATTCAAAGCAGGCGTTCTGAAATTGTATATTAGCTGCACTATCTACTATGTCACTCTCCATGAAAACGGCACGATCATTTCTTTGTGTGATTCTGTTTGTTTTGTAATATTGAGTTTCAATCGTTTATGTGCAGTCCATTAGTGGTAATTTAAATTATACAAAGATTGTGATTAATAATGTATATGTGCACTTCATTTTTAATTAAATGTACTTCAAATTTTTTTTTTAGAACTCTATCGGTCATTAAAGGTTCCTCAACATAACAAATAATCCACAAATGATAAAAGGATAAGTTGATGTGTTTCTTTTTGTTCGTCCTGTTGCCATGTCTCTGTCATTCTAACAGATGGCACATCACAAACATTTGTAGTGTGGAATATGGCCAGCCAGTCATCCTGGCCAATACCCCCAGGCCACCAGGTGGAGCCCTCCCTGCAGCATGGAGGTGCCCCGAATGCCAGCAGGGAATCATGGTCATTGGAGTTTTCCTTTACAGCCCTGCTGGATACCTTGGGGGCCAACAGAGGACGCTGCTCTATAACCCGGAAGTATGTCTTAGTCACAGCGACAAGGGACATGACGTACTTCCGGGATGAAGAAGAGGACTTTTAATCTGACTGAGGGTACAGAAACACTTCCGGGTCAGGGAACATAAAGGACTGTGGGAGATCCCAGACAGGTGGCAGGGTGGCAACGCATCTGGGAGAGTGGAGGAATTGTGTTATTGATTTATTATTGTGATTTGTATGAGTATAGTGGAGTGGAGGGTGCTTTGTGCACTGCTGGGTCCGAATAAAAATTTTTATTGGACTTTTACCTGTTGTCTGATGTCTGATCTGAGGGTTCAAAGGGACGATAGCGCCCCCTATTTGTCACAGTAGTAATAAAATTTATTGCATTTATCATTCCAACTGCAAATCACATACATTAACATTGCTTTTATGAATCCAATACCAAATGGAATATAACAGGGATACACATTGTATTTATCATTCTAACAGACATTACACCTCAAGCATTTCACATTTGTAATATTACTGTATTGCCATCTGTTGGAATTATAAATGCAATGCATTTTATTACTACATGTATTACAAAATACATTCCAATAGATGGTGTACTGCAAGCATTAATGGTAAGGGCTATGTTGATTACTTAGATTTCAACCCGTCTTAGATGGGTAGTACAGCTAGTGGGTATATATTTGACTTTAAAACTCTATGCACATATACATTTTCCTAACATGTTTAATCTAATATGGAATTGTGGTGATCTACAGCCTATCCCTTTAACTTCAAGCCCACACTCCTCAGCTCAAATATCAGACCACTGAAGGGCACAACCATGCAGTCCATATCAATTTTGAGATGGCAGTAAACTTTACATGGATGTTTTTGGGGTACGGAAGGGAACCAGAGTGCTTGGAAAAGTCCATGCAGGTATATTGCAAACATTTATGCTCCTCTGGGAATCAGACCCATGCCCCGGTATCTAAGGCAGCAGTGTCCTTTAACTGCCCATTAACAGACGATAATTGATCTATACAGCCCAGCCTACATCTGTCTAAATTATTTGTATTCATTTTGCATTTTTGAAAAGGTCTATTCAAGTTCTTTTAGAAAGATAACTTTCACAGCAGTAAAATACTGATTTAGGTGTGAAGAGCAGTTTAATTGTTTAACAAAGTTATTTCCTTTTTTAATTTATTCTGGCATCAGGGCATCACAAGTGCTGCATTTCCCTGTGCAAATGTCAAATGACAGTTTAATGAGTGCAGAGCAACTGAGAAGTATTATCCAATTTGCATTCATTATTAGGAGTCCTGTTGTTTTAAAATTAAAAATACTGGCAAGATCAAAAGCATATCACCTTACAAATAGAAACTTACAAGACTGGAATTCTGCATTTCTTCCTTGGATTCAAAAATGGAGCAAGTACTCCTTAAAAAGGAACTTCTGTCTCATTGCTTATTGTAATTGTGACATGGTTTTTTCTTGAGCTCTAGAAACCAATATTTTGTTAAGTTTTCACTTCTTCATAGGCTAGGTAATGACGGCATATTGTTTAAATGTTTGATAGTTTACACCATTCTGCTATAGCCATATATTGTTAAGCAGATCTTAGTAAGTAAAACTGTAGGGCAGCTCCATTAGGCCTCTCCCTACTTTAATGTAATTGCTTCCAGATGGAGATGATGAGCATCGATCATCTTTTAAATTCATGCATTTTCAATCAAAGGATATCCATACTCTTAAGTAATCTCATGGCAACTAACAAAACAGTAATAGGGCAAATTTAAAGCAAACCATAAGGCACATGTACATTTTTGTTAATAGCTGTTTTTTAATTCCTAATGCATACATCATATAAGAAGAGTGTATGATTGTTATCTCAGCAAGTCAATTGTGAACTCAGATAATAACTAGTATTGGTAGTCTGATAGCAAGGTTTTGCATTCAATTTCACTCTTTAGGTTTACTACTGAAGTGACTGGCATCACTGCTCTTTTTACCAAGTAATTCATACTAGCCTTAGAATGAGACTTCAAAGCAGAAAGGTGACAATAGGTATCTTTTTAATATGGACCAACCATCAGTCCATTACTTGTTTGAAGCTCAACCTTTTACAATACTTTGTACCCTACTACACAACAGAATGCCAAAGAAAGCACTGGGCAGCTGGTTGACCAAGGTAAGACAGTACCTTTTATTGTTTTCTATATGATTTGTGTCAACTGGACTTCTTCTTTTAAGTAGCTTACCTTATCTAGATGTAATTTACACTACATTACAATTTACAATTTTGTGATGCAACATCTGTTGGAATGACACATGCAATACATGTGCCTCTTTTATATGTCATTTGGAGTAGG
Organism: Polypterus senegalus; assembly: GCF_016835505.1. Lineage (NCBI taxonomy): Eukaryota > Metazoa > Chordata > Cladistia > Polypteriformes > Polypteridae > Polypterus > Polypterus senegalus. Next base: position 96,549,024 of record NC_053163.1, on the reverse strand, counting down.
GTTTGCAAAAGCGATGTTAATGTTTGTGATGCATCATCTGTTGAAATAACAAATTTCAAATAACAAGCAGAAATTAAACTTTTTAGTACCTATTGGTTTGTGCTTAATTTTGGCTATATTTGATACTAATGTCGGTAGAGACACTAGCTGCAACTTCCAGGAGGTAATATAGGATGTGAAAGGATTGGACAGACACAGAAAGAGTTTTTGGGACAGTCGCCCATATACTTGAATTAGGCTGGTAAAGGTGAACATTTGGTTCTATGAACAATAGGCCTCAACAGACTTCAGTCCAACAATAGAACAACATAACAGGCAAAGATGGCGGTTTTAAAGCTGGAGAGGGGAAGTGATGTCATCAGGGCCAGAACCAGAAGTGTCGTCATTGGTCCCAGAACCGGAAGTAACATCCTCAAGGCCAGGAGAAATTTTCTGTAGTTGGTCTGCTGCTGAAAAAAAGGAAGGATCAGTGCACTCTGACCACCACCACCCAGGGTCTGGCATGGGATAATCCCTTTTTGAGCCCTTCAGCTGCCTCCCATACGCACATGTGTAACACGAACAATCTAAAAATCTTACAAAGCCCTGAATTGAGGGAAACTGGGCATCTAGAACCACTTGAATCAACAGAGAGCAGTTTGGAGTTGTGTTGCAGTGTGTTCCAAGTTATTAGGTCAGACAGTCAATTTCAAATCCTTGTGCCCATATTCTATGGTACTCAAAACTTGGAAATGCATTAGCACCTAAGGAGTGCTAAATGGAGCTATATACTGTAGTTTTGTTAGCAGGGCTTCTATATAACATCTGGAATCCCAGAACTGATTCCCATGTTATACCTAGAAGTAGTTACTGGCCAGGATTTAACAACCCTTCCACTCAATCCATGAGAAGTGAATTTGGAGTCGTATCACAAGGTAAGATAGTGGCAAGAACTCAGCTAGTAGTAGGAAGAGTGGATAATATAAAAATATGACTAGCTGTGCTCCCTATCTAAGAAGGGTTGAAATTTAATTTATCAATGTAGACCTCAACATTAATGTTTGCAGTTCACCATGTATTGAAAAGTATGTTGTAATGAATATAGTAATAAAATGCATTGCATTTGTTATTCCAACAGGTGCCACACCACAAATATTTATAGTAATAAAATGCATTACTAAACATTTTATGATGCACCATCTGTTGGAATGACACAGGCAACACAAATGCCTCTTTTATTTGTCATTTAGTATGAGATTTGTAAAAGCAATGTTAATGTTTTAATGCACCACCAGTTGATATGATAAATGCAACACATTTTATTACTTCAAATGTTTGTGATGATGATCTGTTGGAATGACAGAAACATGGCAATTGGATGAATGCCCAGATACAGAAACACAGACTTTTCTTAAAGTGAAAGTGTTGTGCTTTACTGGAAGTAAAAAGCAGACTACTGGTACAATAGGCCTTTGTTGTGTTCCTTGCCGTTGTACTTTTATGTTCCTTGTGTTAATATTGCCTTTGTAATAAGATTACAATCTCATTTATTTTTTTGGCCTTCTTATTCTTTATGTGGGTTTGAGAACAGCCTAAATGTCCATCCAAGAGATCACACTGTATTTAATTTGTAAATATGCTAAGTGGACACTATATGTATGAATTCAAATACAATTAAATTTAATAAATATGTTTAAAGGAGGAAGACAAAATAAAAAAACATGCATATTGAACCAATAGTCTATACTAGGAGTCTATAACATCCTCCCAATGTCACATCTATATCCCTGATGCATTCTAGTTGAATCCAGTTGTACTCACTAATTATTAGTGAATATGTCTCATCACCTAATTGAAGCAGACACACATTCAAATTCTCCTTTGCATCAATAACTGTTCTCCACCTCTTTAATTTTGCCTGTCTTTTCAAAATAATATGTGGCCATTTATGATTTAGTCAGATTTCTGTTATTCCTATGATACTGTAATTCTGTGCCACTACAAATAATACCAACTCACTTGTTTTATTCTTCATTGAGGCAAACCATTTTTAATTAACTATTTATTTTAGTTTGTCTTTTTAACTGTATTAGAAATTTCCTTTCCATTAGGCAGCATTATAAGCTTGTCCTGTCCTAAATTACTTACACCTCTACCAATTTCCTAATTTAAATAATTCTTGACTAACCTACTCATACACCTCCCCAATACATTGTACCTTTTTGGTTCAAATGTGGCCCTGCTCCATTGTCCTAAAAACCTGTTTCCCTCTAACTAACCAACACCAAGATCTGAGCTACACAGTAAACCTTCCAGGCTGTTTTATCTAATCTAATTGGCAGATAATCTTGAAACTGTTGAATCAATACAGAGGGACAGCATACAGGCTTGTGCAGATGAAATTTAATGTTTTTAAATGTCAAGCATTACATGTGGGAAGTAAAAATGTTAGGATTGAATACACAATAGGGTTGAAAATTGAAAGTACACTTTATGAGAAGAATTTAGGAGTCGTAGTGGACTCATCACTATTATCTTACAGACAGTTTTAAGAAGCCATTAAGAAGGCTAACAGAATTTTAGTTTATATAGCATGATGTGTGGAGTGCAATTCCAAGGAGGTTATGCTCAAGCTGCCGTCAAATTATGAAGGGAATTAGTACAGTGGATCGTGACTGTTATTTTAAAATTAGTTCATCAAGAACACGGGGACCCAATTGGAAACTTGTTAAGGGTTAATTTCACACAAACATTAGGAGACGTTTCTTCACACAGAGAAAAACAGACGCCTGGAATAAGTTGCCAAGTAGTGTGGTAGAGAATAGGACTTTAGGGACCTTCAAACCTAAGTGGATAGGACTGGTAAGCTTTGTTGGGCTGACCGATTCTCATCCAAGATGGTTCTAACATGACAAATAAATTATAAAACAAAAATTGCAAATTACTCCTGACACCCAATTATTTTATGTAGAATGAGTAAGGAGCTAGAATTTAAAAAAGGAAAAAAAAAGAAAGTTATAGTACAGTGTGAGAAGGCGGTTACTCCTCACATCATCTCCAGTCCTCTCATCCTTTGCAGAGTCAATCCTGTTAACCTCTCAAGTCACCAAACTCTTAGTAAAGACCAAAGGACATGTTTTATAATAGAACCAATGCTGATTTCACAGAGGGTGGGACTTCATCCTTACCATGGAGACACGTTAGAGTTAAAAGTATAATACATCATGCCTTCCCATGTGTTCTTATTTGTAGCTCCTTTAAGGTAGACAGATGGTCACATTTGTGACAGTCTCTACTGGGAAAGTTCACCTAAAGGATAATGTTAATGGACAGATCTCTTTTATGACATAATTAGCCTAAATATTTTCATTATGGCTTCTTTCGGCAAGTAAAAAGGAAATTAAGACAAAAAAAATACATTTGTGTATCAGAAATTAGCATAGAACTTCAACAGATGCTGTTAGAAATATTTGCAAATAGACAGGAAAACAACAGACATTTAATGTCTGTAAAAGAATCTGGGTTTTCATTCTTAAAGACAGTGCCATCTTATTCCATTAGTTCATTGTGTTGTAGGAGAAATTGTTATTCTTTGACTATTGTCAGGGATGCCAGGGGCGACGACCCAGCCGGGATGCCATGAAGGACCGGAAGAGGGTGTGCGCCCACCTGGGATCACGTGGGGGCCGCCACCCTGGTTGCTTTGGGGGCCACGGGTAGAGGGCTTGGAAGCCCAACCCTGTAGGGTCCCATGGTCACCGCTAGGGGGCGCCCCGATGCCTTTGGAGCTCTGGACCTCAGCACTTCCGCCACACTGGGAAGTGCTGGGGGGAAGAGAAGCAGGGACACCCGGCGTGCTTCCGGGAGGACAGGCGGCACTTCCGCCACACTGGGGCGTGTCGGCGGGTGATTGCCGGGGAGCATCTGGAGCACATCTGGGTGTGGATAAAAGGGGCCGCCTCCCTTCATTCGAGGCTGGAGTCAGGTGGAGGCAGGACAAGGCAGGAGAAGAGATAGTAGACGCAGCCCAAAGAAAGGCGTTGTGTGGCCAGGACTTTGGGGGGTTTGTGTGCACTTTAAACTTGTAAATATTGTAAATAAATGTGTGGTGGTGGAAAACAACATGTCTGCCTGTCTGTGCCCGGGTTCCATTCACACCATTTTATGTCTCGTTACAGAAGAGACGTAAAGGGTGGGAAAAAAAATCACAGAACTGAACAGCTGGTCTAAAAATAAGACAGAAAAAGCATGTGTCCTTTAGAAGAAAAACTGCAGGTAAAATCAGCAGGAAACTGTCCATTTAAGGTATCATCAGTACAGTGAAAAAAACTGATTGAAAAGGAACCACAGAGGAGCTCACAGGCGTTTGATTTTATCATAAGTAGTAGGCTTTCATATGTCTTGTTCTCTTTTTTGAATTCCATTATCTACTTTTGCTGAGGCATTTTAGACATTTCATTTTACAATGTATATTTTCTAATGTAATAGTTTTCAGTTTTAGTCATCCAATGCAATCTTAATCTTGTGTCTCACGTCTGATTTCAGTTTCTGTGGTTCAGTTTGTCTATACAGTATGTGTTCTTCCTTAACAGATGATTCATCATTCCTTGTGATGAATATTTCATTTATTAAGGCAAGCAGCTGTAGATCAACCATGAAAAGACTAACGGCATGCTGGTGAATGTGATAGAAACATTGGAGCATGAAGTCAACACATGCTATAGGTAAAACATAATAGGGGTGTGCTAATCATGTCACTGGCTCTCAAGATTCAAAGCAAAACACAAAAGTCACTGGTGTGCAGTAACAGTGGCGAGTAAACTGCACACAACAACATTTTTATGGAAATGTCGTTATCCATTTTTATCTTGTGTGAAATTGATATTTATACGTTTAATGCATTTTATGATTGCTTCACACTATGTGCATCTTTTACACAAAGACAAAGAAATGAGGTTACATGCTTTTTCTGATGTTCGGTTCTGTTAGTTAAATCCTTTACACATTCATCCATTTTCTTAAAATACCTTATTCAATTATAGGGTTGCAGAGAGGTGGAGGCTGTGGCGACACTAGTCAGTGTAAAGCATGAATTAACCCTGAACAAGGCAGAATAATGCACTCCTACAGGGCCAATATACAGAAGCAGCATTCAGCTTAACATGTCTGCCTTTTAATCGTGGAGGCTGGAATTTTAACACAGAATTAACATGTAAGTGGCACACAGGCAAATGCCCACACCAAAGATCTATTCAAGGTGCCTAGAATGCTTAGTACCATGATGCTCATTTTATCTTTATATTGTGGTAAAATCAAATTTTAACCTGAAAAATACATGTAAAATTAACATTTCCCTTTAATTAAGTTGTGTGCTGTATGGAGGTGTAGTAGTTAACTCTGCCAGCTCATGGAACCAGTGTTCTGTGTTTTGAATGGAGTTTGCATATTCTCTGTGTACTCTGCTTTTCCTCAAAGATATGAAATTTAGCTTACTTGGTTTAATAATATGGAAAAACACTTTTCTTTTCTTTCTGACCCTAAACCTTCTGTTCCTTTGCTATGTAGGAGCATATACTCCAAACTGTTGTGTGTACAGCGCATTCACCTGGAAAGGATTGTCAACCATAGTGAGCCCACTAGGACGTAAGTGCTTCAGCCACTGGGGCACATTGTTACATATAGTGCTCTTTCACCCAAGACTACACTATACACAAACTATCAATTAAACCTGTGTGTTCATATTTCTCCATGCCAGATTGAAAGATTGTCAGCCATTGTGTGCCCAGTAGGCAATCAGGGCTTAACCTATTTCATCCAAGACTATGCAATAAACAGACCATATTGAGGATGTCTCCTCTCACCTCTCCTGACCTGGAACTAATAAAAACACCTAATTTCCAGGTAAGAAACCACATGCAAAATGTAAGAGAAGGTAAATTGTTCTTCTTTTCAGTCTAATGTAAATGTAATATCATGAGCAGTTGAATAGGCACAATTCATTTTTCTTGCTCCTGTGGCATGGCACAAATCCCTGGAAGGGACTCTACCCCAATCGTACTCACTCCTGGACAAATATTCAGTGGGGATGATCCATAGCGTCGATCCTTCACTCCTTTGTGGGGCCAAAGACTGCATTGCATCTCATACAAACTGGCTGGCTCAGCCTGGCTCTCCTCACAATGCTGTTCTCATGGCTCTGTTACTGTTCTCTCTTTTCTGTCCTTTCCTGTCTGGCCCTCTCTGAAATGCAGGCTCCTCTTATACTGCCACTCTAATTAGGCACAGTTGCGATAAGCTGCCGCTTCCCTGACACTGTTGAGACACCTGACTGATCCGTCCACCTCTGCATGTGTGTGCAGCGTAGTCAGCCAGCACCACAAATAACCGCAGAGTGAAACATACTCTTACACACCCTTTTACTCTCACCTACACGTTTTGGGGTGTGATTATTGATTCACACAGCGACACGGACCACTTGTCACACTAGGTTTTCATTTTTTCTTGTCTCACAACTTTTTGTTTTTTTTTTGCCCTTTTCTTTGGTTGTCAATCTGTCTTTTGGTGTAACTAATCCTGCTTTTCTTTGACTTGTCAAAGCCATTCACACAATGAAGTATCCCTGCCACTCATTACAAAGAAATGTGCCAATTTCAGTCTTACTATGAGTTCCATAAAACACAGTGAATAGGCTGTTATCCATGAAATATCCTACAACCCCACTGGTCTGGAGCTCAAATGTAGGCCTCACCTCTCACAGTCTAGCCCCAAACTCAAAAGGTGGACTTTAGCCTGCACAGCCCTTAAATGGTGATAAGACATTTAAAATTTAGAAATCTCAAAATATATACTAAAATCCCTTTCAGAGGAGAGGATAGTTATGGACAAAAACAAAACAAAATTCCATTACCTTTGTAGAAAATTATTAGAAAATCAAAAAAGAAAAATAAAACGGGGAATGTCTGAAAAAACTCATTAAACTTGCTCCAGACTCCTCAAGTTTTAATGCCATTCAGAAATGCCAGGCTCTTTGCCTCTAATAAATAGGCAGAGGGTGGTCATCCATCTGATTATCATGGTGGCCCTGCCACCTGACACTCTATTTTAAAGGGTTAGGTCACATGACTAAACACAAATACATTAACACAAAAATAAACATAATACATACTTAATAAATAAGATAGATAGATAGATACTTTATTAATCCCAAGGGGAAATTTACATAATCCAGCAGGAGTATACTGATACAAAAAAACCAATATTAAATTAAAGAGTAATAAAAATGCATGTAAAAACAGACAATAACTTTGAATATTGTTAGCATTTATTAATTACTAATTTAATAATTGCTAAACACTAAAATATTTAAAACTTAACACACAAGACATTCAAACACATTAACAATATCAAGTATACAAAATTATGTTATATATAAATGTCTACGAGTGGAAGTGTGTGTGTGTGTGTGTCTGTCTGGCTCGGCAATGAGAAGTGGAGCCTGGGTGAGGGCTCCTCCTCCAAGGAAACTGAAAACTAAATGTCTACGCGTGGAATTGTGTGTGTCTGTGCGGCCTGGAAGTGTGAGGCTGTTACAGCATGAAGCTCAGAGAGTAGGCAAGGCAGCCCCAAGTTAATGAGTTAGAAGAAGAAAGCGACTCTGTTGCCAAAGTAAACCTACCGAGTAAAGAGAGAAACTCTTAAGCAAGCAAGACAAGCACATCTGCTAAATGGTATCCCTTTTACTTTTCCTCTCAACACTAATACACAAGCGAGGCAAGCACATCAGCACAACGAAACCTAGGAGAGAGATGCCCAGAGTAGTTCCTGTCATTTACCTGACATCTCTACATTTCAATTTTTTTTCTGACGATTTCAATAGTTTCTTGGAGCCCAGGCTTTTTATAGCACGAGCTTACACAGCTAGTATTTAATAAACAACAAAAATATATATAAATTAAAGAATACTTTACTTGAGCCAGGGACACTCTCTTTACCTGATCTCCTTTTTTTCCAGAATATACCCTGTACAGTACAGTACAAGATTTCTACTTCAATTCAAACTAATGATGACACCACCCACTTACCTCATCATTATCAATGCAAGGGTCAAAACATTAAAAATGAATGTTTTTATGAAAGCCATCATCAATACTATATATTCAAAGCATTTTAAATTTACAAATGCTGCATCTGTATCTCCTCATATTTTCCAACCTGGAGACACTAATCTTTAAAACAACCTACTGTACTGTACAAAACAGTAGTTTATTTAGCTATGCAATGTGTAAATGCTGCAAATCCTGACAATGTTTGTTTCAAAGTGCCCAGGTGCATCCCTACAAACTATTATGACTGAAGCAGTTGAATCAATTCATTAAAAGCAAATGGGGAATAAGAGATGACATGACAGAAGCATTTATAATTATGAAACAGGGTGGATGCCAGCTGTTGTATTAATATTGATTGTTAAGGTTGAATACTGGGACATACATAAATAGAAGTCGTTTAAGAATAGATTTCGCACACATTTTAAGATCATTTATTCACAAAGATAACTATGGATAGATGGAACAAGTAACAAAGTAGTATAATTGAAGGTAGCACACTGAGGACCTTCAAGTCTAGACTCACCAATATTTTGGAAGCAGCTGATATACATATGAAGAGCTATTTTGGACTGATCTTATTGAAACAGTTTCATTTCTGTCCTTACTTATGTGAATATGAATGAGTATTGTCTTTCTTAACATCTACTTTACATGAACAGACTTAAATATATTTTGAATTAGAAAAAAATACTGTGTCTCTCATATGAAACGGTTACAATAACCTTGCTCTGCTATGAATGACATAAATGTATACATATAATGTTGAACGACTAAGGAGACATTGTATATTCCTTTTCTGAATGAAAAACGTGTACAGACTACAGGTAGCATAAGTATGGCACACTTTGTTCTTAATGGAAGTTGTATTATATTTTAATCTGTTCCTACTCTGACATTGATATTCATTATTTTAGAATAACTAAAAGGGCTTCATTCTTCGCCTACTTATAAAGGTGAGGGTCACAGTGACTTTCTTCAAAGAAATTGTTCACAGCTGGAAGAAAATAATCTACAAGGGAATCTGTCTTCCAGATTGGAGCAGAAAATCTCCACTGAAGGCCTCATCCACAGCTGAATAAAATAATCATATTCCTATGACTAAAGAGATCTATAGAAATTTGCAAAAATTGTTGAAGAATGAAAAGTTGTTTACTGCCTGAAGCAGCAATGCCTCTGGGAAAATGCCCAGTTACTTGTGTCCCTTTCATGGCACATGCAAGTATTGGGAATGGAGCAAAGAGCTCAGCTCTGTTATACACAGTAAACCAGGACTTGAATGACTCATTTAAGATGCATTTAATGTCATAAACTATACTGCGTCCCCATCTTCTTCAGTTCTTTAACCATATGTTAATAACTGTGAAATAAATTATTAAACTATTAAAAGATACATAAAATTCTGCCAAGGTGAAACAGTAATAGATGAGTGCATATGAATAAAATGATTAATTGCTAATTACATTAAAACTAATTTTTTAACTGAATAGCAGAGTACAGGAGTAACATAGAGCTTTGCAATAGCCTAAGGAGGGCTTTACAACCGTAAAACCAGCTAATGGAGGCCACATGTGACCTCCTAGTCCCTGGCTGCACCCAGGCAAATTTTGTTACCACTTTCAAATAAGAAAAAAAACTTGGCGAGCATGGGCATGATATGTGTCTAGTGGAGGGGGCTAAAAAAACTTGTGCTCAGACATGTTTGTAATACTAATGAACAAAAGCTGACTAAGAGAAATTAAAGTTGTACAAGATCAGCCAGAGATGATCACCATTATTGAATTGCAGAGTATTCTGAGATTGATATATCAGCTTGGAAAAAATTAATACCACATCTTGTTGAAAAAGACAAAACTCTGAAATATTCATTATCCAAAAGAAATCACTGGTATTGGGGTGTTTATCAGACTGTAAAAGGAATTCACCAAAATATCAGTGCTCATTCTACTGTATATGATATGATTAGTAGCTGAAAAATTTGGCTAATGCTTCCTCCTATTGTTTTGCTGTAGCTATGAAACTGGTTCCCATACTCTCACAAGACAGAATAATGATATGTCAAGCTAGAAAAGGAATTTCCGTCCCCCAAAGTGTGAACTGTTTAGGAAATGTAAACTGTATAAAATTTTATTTAAGCTGGATGCTTCATCATGGAAACAACCCATTAGACTCTGTGGTGTGTTCTACCTGCCAACATTTTATTTAAGCTGTAACCAAAGATTGAGAGATTTCAAAAGTGATTGATGTACTTGGCAAGAGTTTGGTGGCCACAGATCTTTTCTTTCTCTCACCTGTAAAGTCTTCTGTGGGCAAAGTGGAGAATGGTTTAATGGAAAAGAGCACTATTTATGTTGTTGCTGTTCTTTGCATCCTTCTACTTAGCACATCTTATCTGACAGGAATCTAAACATATTTAAAAGGTGATCCATCCTAGTCAAGATTGTTGGAGATATACCAGACAGAACTGTCTGAAAGGAAAATACTGGATTGGAAGCTGAAACAATATTGACTGGAAAATGTATTGCTCATAGTGTGAGATGTCTCCTACTCAATGGATCAAGCTTGGTACTTAGATGGTATGGTGTTAGATAAGCTGCATGAAGTTTATTGTGAGCACAAAACAACTGGGAGATGACAGAGAAATAAGAATTGTGGTCAAAAAAAAGAAGACTCAGAATACCAGAGAAGCCACAACACAACTAGTAACTAGAACTGAAAGGTAAAACAAAAACAAAAGTCAGATTTAGAAGATCAAAACCAAAACACCAAATCCTAACAGTAGGGTCTACATAGAAATAACGCTATCATAATGAAGACCAAAGGGGTTTTTTTTTATCCACTGAGCAATAATGTAAAGTGCAAATGCCACTGTGTTTATATTCTAGCTTACATCATCAACATGACCATCTTGGTCACATGACCTTCAAAACAATGTTGTTTAAAGAAAGAAAGCCAAGTTGTTAATAAAAATGACCTTTAAATTACACAGCAAAATGTAAACATAACAGAAACGGAATCCTCATGATTAAAAATCCCAAACTAGGGAAAACTATACATACTATATAAGCAAACATTAATACTACACATGAGTTGTAAAATGCAGAGTGAGGGCTAATGATTTAATGGGGTGGTCAGGACTCATTTAATAATTAAAGAAGGTCATTCAGAACTGCCCAACTTAAAACCCTTATTAACCCTGCATGATCATCAATGCTGACCAAGTTATCTTGAAACAGAATAGGTACCAACTTGTGTGTATTATATGGGAAATTTAACCTTCAGATATAGATTATCTCTGAAAGAACACAGAAACCAGTAGCATTACTCCCACAAGGACTTCAAATGTTGTAGTAAACCTAAAGTTGCTCTTTGCTCAGCATGGTATCCCAAAGACCCTAGATAATGGACTGTAGTTGTCAGGTAGCCACTTCTCAGCCTTTCATACTTATTACCAGCAGCTCAAAACATATTCACAGCAAAGGGGAGACAGAGAAAATGACATGTGACCTACCAAAAAATTCATAATGAAAGCGCCAGGACCCTATTTTCTGCTTACCTATAGAACATCAGTCCTGTTGAAGGCTACAGCCTTGCTCTGCTGTTCAATTAGTCAATACCTTGCACTGCAATGCCTCTTTATTCAGTAGTATTGGACCCTGCCCCACGTATTATTTTCATGCACCATCCTAGAAGATTCAATGTAGTGGGTCTCATCAATATTTGGAGTATCCACATTCCTTCAGTTGCTGCAGAGTACATTGATCAGAAGGCAGTCGTACAAAATAGAGAGAGTAAAAGTAGTATCGATTGCATATCTTCAATTTACTGTATATTGCAATGATATTACAAAGAATTTTATAATCAATTGAAAACAGTGCAAAAAAGCAACTATGAAAAAGCTAAAATAAAGCTAAATAAAAAATTTTGGTTTTTGGAAGTTTTCAAAAATGTTTCACTGTATTATCCTGACATTTATCTCAACTGAGCCTGAGCGCACTGTATTTAAACTAAAATCATACACCACCATGGGAACCCTAAATATTCTTTGAATAATTACATGAAAGTCCAAGTTCTGCATAAAATAAAGGAATTTCAGATTCCTTAGTAAACTTCAGACTTGCATTATACAACTGACAAATAAAAGACAATTAGATTAAAGGATAAATATAAAATTACGGTACCATTATATCCTACCCAGCCCAATATTCACTGCTTTTTGTTCACTGTTAAATGTGTCATTTCCTAATAAAAAGATATACCGTAAAATAATAATGATGTTTACTTTTGAACAATATAAAAATTAGTTGGCATAAATAACAATATGGATGACTTTATTATTGATGGTGACTGAAGTATAATTTAATTATCCAAAACCAGTTTGAAAGTTATAGCTGTCAGATTTTAGGAAATGAAATAAACTAAACAAATTTGGGCTACAATAGGGTGTGTGGTAAGCAAGAATGAAAAAAGGCTAACTCTTTGTTAGACTGACTGTGAATGAAATGTGCAAGAGAATAAATGGTTTCTAATTGTAAGGGTCATTGTCTACGTACTGTAGTACACAGATCCAGAGTACCGGATCAGTGCTTTGTGAAAAATGCATATAAAAGACTTAAAGACAAGCAATTCTTATTAAAATGGTAATGGTAAAAATGGTAAAACTCTGCAACTGTATTACATGCAAATGATGGACATTTGCTCTCTATATATCCACATCTACATTTGCAGTACAGTACATAGGAAAAAAGGTTCCCTGAAGAAGGCAGAGGATCAGAATAAGGGAAAAGCAAGAGCCAACAAGACTGAGGGATACCTTAAATGGCATGGAGTGCATCGATGCATGGAAAGGTGGGAAGGCAGGTCTTGACAAGGGGTGGTTAATCCTCTAAAGCTTTTTCTCTCTTTCACCTCTCTCCTCAGCCCTCCACTACCTCCACCCTCAACCTTCTTGACTGTTGATGACTTTGCAAACCTTTTTCTGGAAAGGTTGGCTGTCCTCAGCAGTCAATTCTCATCTCCTCTTCTGGCTAGTCTGCTCCCTCCTGAACACACCACAGGCTTTTCCTTTTTCTCTCCCCTCTCCACCTCCGTTTCCAGCCTCCGCTCTAGTCACCTAACTACTTGTCCACTTGACCCCATCCTCTGACATCACCTCCAGGCTATTTCTCCCTCACTCATTTCTGCAGTTACACACATCATTGATACCACACTCACCAGCACTTTTTCTACATTGTTCAAATAGACCCTAATAACTATTTTTCTCAAGAAGCTCTCTCTCAAGTAGGTAATTACAGACTAGTGTCTCTTCTCTGCTTTCTGTTCAAAACATTGGAACACGTGCTGTCTCTAAGTCTCTTCCTTTCTCTTACAGAACAGACTGCTTGATCCTACTAAGTCATGATTCGAGGAGGGCTATGCCACCTGAGATGGCTGTACTTACTGTTTTCAACATGTTACAGCAGTGTTGTGTTTTAGCCGGGGTTTCCTCCGAGGGTTCAAACTGATTATTTATGTCTGTTTTAATAATTCTTATATTAACATTATCAATTACTTGGTTTCCTTAGGTCTGTGTATCTTTTTCTTTGTGCCATGAATTTTGTAGGTGGTCCCCCAAGAGGCGGATAAAAAAGTGTATCTAACCTAAAGAGATTACTCTCAGCACTAAAAAGGCTAAGGGAAATCCAAAGTCCCTTGCAGTTTATTGAATACACTTGGTGATGTGGTGATTTCTAATGATAATTGTTATTGTACTTATTTTTAGTGGATTAACTTGATTTTGGACCCTTGCTCAGTTTTTGAAACGTCTATTCTGGATTTGTGTTTTTGGGACTTTGTTGCCTTGGAGTGTGGATGTAAAAGCAGCACGGTCGTAAGCCTGCGAGGAAGTAAAGGATCTGCACTCTAGGGTAAGATGGTCCCCACTGATTAATTGTTGAGGAGTGGGAACGATCAGGGTGGCATCCTACACCAGGGATCAAAGGTACACCAGGGGTGCGAGAAGAAAGACAAGAGAACCGGCCCTGAGTGGTCTGGCCTGAGCTGCTTCGAGGAAGCTAAAACGGGGCTCGGGTGGTGAGCACTGCAGCTAATACTGTCTCCGCTAACTGAGTGAGCAATGGGTGAAGTGGAGAGATGAAGAAGGGCTTGGGCTTGTCTAACAGAGCATGAAGGACCTGATGACTGTTGGTTTACTCTGATTTTTTATTCACAGATTGTCACCTGTTTTTCAAGGATTACTTATTTATGGACTTTTAAGCACTGCACTATTTATTTGGACACTGTTTTTGAATTGTTTTAATAAAAACATTAGAGCACTTTTGCACCAACCCCTTGCTTTGTGTCTTGTGTCCTCATTCACTGGCACATCATAGGCAATAGCAGGTGTAAGTGGCTCCCCAGGATAACCTGGTAGAGTGGGGCAAACCCTCACTGTCACATCCCACAGGCATGATGTTGCCATGATTGTGTTAACCTCTTTTGTAAGTCCATTTGATAAACGCATCTGCTAAGTAAATATATGCAAATGTAAAAATAATTGGTGGGGCATCAGAGACAAAAAGTCATGGAAGCTTGGCAGAAAAGCAGCAGACTTTCTGACTGATAGCTGGCAGCTCTTAGTTCCTCGGAAGGAAAACCTAAGACCATATTGTCCTTTTTTATTTTGAGAACCAGTAATGTTGGCAGGCATCCAGTCATTTGCGTCCAGCTGGATAAGAGCACATGGTGTCTGTCTGGGAGAAATTCAATTGTGTTGCCTGTTTAAGACAAGTAGTCTTACAGCTGAGTTTTCTATTTGTAAGCTGCCCAATGTGTAAGGACATCAGGAGCTATTAGGAGGAGTTCCAAACTAGAGTGCTTATAACCAAAAGTGGACCAACCCTGACCCCAAAGTGCACCCAGGATGAGATTGAAAGCCACTTCAAGGCAGCACCTACAAGACACAGAGGCAGGAAATGAGAAGTGGCTTTATGTGGTAGCTGGGATTCGAGCCAGCCTTCAAGCCATCATATTTCATTACAGATATTTCTGCACATAATACATAGGAAGAGAGAAGGAGCAGGTCTTTTGCCAATTCTTTTATTCTTTATGATCTTCTGTTTTTTCCCCTACTTGTGTGTGATTTAATCTTAGGCAGTAAAGTAATTTTGAACTCCTTGACAACTATTTCATAGATTGTCTGTCCATTATTTTATTTTACCTGATTCATTTATATATGTGTATTTAAATATGAAGGCAGGCAGGATGGTATATTAGTTGTTGCTTCATGTTGGTTCAAATCCAACATGAACATAAGCTGTTTTATGGTTGCTTGGCACAATGTTACCTCCCATCTGTAAAAATCTGTTGTTCATGTGCTTATGAAATGTGCTAATCCAGCCAGTTTCAATGCAAGTGTAGTGGTTACAGTCAGTACTGTCATAACAGCCTAGTAGTCTCTCAAAGGAAAATGTAAATGTGATATAATATTGATTGAAGACAATCCCTGTCTCTGTATGAATCAGCTGGTTGACATGATACACACAGTGACTGCTAAGAATGAGTGTGCTGTATAATACCTGTGTATAACAAAAATAATGAAAAATAGAAACACTGCACTAAAACTTGATAGCATATAATGATTTGGCACAGGGTACTTTCCAGTGTTTCACCATCTGATGGACTACATCTTAACAAAAAAAATTTGTCAAAAAAAAGTTTTGGCAGCTAACACTTTTTATTTCAATACTAGGTTGTTCAGGTTCCTCCAGAGTATATAGAAATTTTTAGGTACATGCATTAACTTGGCATTTATTTTTAACGATGCAAACTGGATGATAACAAATCTATCAAGATCACAATAAATAAAGTTCATTCATTATTTAATAAAGAAATTAAACCTGACAATTTGTAACAATTTTAATAAACATGTTGCTTGGATTTTTGAATGGAAATGAAACCTGATAGGTTATAAACCAAATCTAGTATTAGGAACAGAATTAAAAAATCCTTATTGGGCTCTCCTCTTCTGATGTCTTTGAAGCCTCATGGAAATCAGAGCAGCTGCAAAGAAATGTTCATCCCATATTATTTTATATCCTATATACATTACACATAAAAACATTATAAAGAACTTAGGGGTTTCTAAAAGAATACTCTAAAATACCTTACCATTAGATTTAGTGGATGAGTACAATTTTGATCTCATTAGCTTTAAGTTTTCAAGTATGATCCATTTTAACTATTATTTATCTCACAGTACAAAAAGCCATATAAATATATTTTTCTGTGCCTTTAAAGTCGAAGCTGGATCAAAAGAACTGGAGTAAGAGGCTATTCCAATGATACTGGAATGATCCCTTTTTCAAGGGCCAATCAAAGCCAGTAAAGAGTTCTTTCTCATCTATTTGAACATTTCCATTGGATCTCTTCCTGACCGTTCATCCTTCTCTTAATTTTGGGCTATTTGAAATTGCTGTAGCATAATGAAGAGTGTTGGGTAATACAGTATGTAATAATAAGCATTGACTCTTGCTGATTTTTAAAAACAAATGTCTATTTGAGAAATTTGTCTTTCTATTACTGCATGATGAGAGCAGTGGTGGTAAAGATCTATGATTTTGCATACTTTTTTTCTTTGTATTTTTTTTACTTCGGATAATACTTCTAACTTCTAGAGAAAAGAGCCAAAAGCATAATTTCTTCTGCATAACTTTCCACATTTTACTTTCACATCTTTAAATGTTAACACAATGCCAGTAAGTAAGGCCAAATGGTACAAGACTATTAGAACTCACACCTCCACATTCACTGTGAGTTTTCATCCTCTGCAGTAGACTGCTGTACCGTGTTAGCCATAGATTGATACAGGAGAAAGTAGGGTGAAATGACACCTTTTACTGGCTAACTAAATAGATTACAAATGTAAGCTTTCAAGGCATCTAAGGCCCCTTCATCAGGCAAGGTGTAACAAAGAAACTGAAAAATACTCTAGCTTATATTGGGACAGCAAAGTGATTTTTTTTTTCATCTTAACAACCTTTTTGTTCAAATGTTAGCACAATTAATAAACCTTAGATGAATTAACCCTGAAAGAAGAGAACAATGAACTAATAAAATGTAAAGATAAGATAACCATCACTAGAGAAAGTCTGGTAAGTTTTTTTTGAAGTGCAGTCTATAACATAGGCCTCTGATTTAGTGCAACTTTGTGATAACCAAGTTAAATATGTTAATTAGTAGTAATATGGTTTATGTAAAAATGGATTTGGTGCTGTGTGACTGCTTAATTAGAAAATGAAAAGGAAGTGTGTTACTAAATATCTAATGAATGTGTAAGTTGAGTTAATTGTCAATTTGTAAATGGCTGAGAGTAAATATGGGAATGTGTGGCCGTGGATTCTGTCATGGGCTAGTTTCAGGAATAGTAACCTGCAACTGGATTATGTGGGTTGAACAATTTTATGACATGTAATATTATGTAAAATGAACATAAACTGATTTGATTTTTACTCATGTAACACAGAAGCAGGGGCAAGATTTCATAAAAGAGTGGGTCTAAATTTGTCATGAGCGGGTCTAATGTTCTGTTCATTATTTGTGACAGGTGTCCCGGTCACACTCACAGGAAATAAACCAGTTTTATTAAGTGACTGGGAACTCGAGATTTACAGAAAATAGCACACAGGATTCTTTAAGTTGGTGAGTAAACACACAATGAAAGACACAACAGTAATTTCAGGAAAAACAACAGTAACTTCTATTACACAAGACAATAAATTAAATTAAAAAAATAAACGAACATAACAAAAAAATCTAACAATATCAGGTTCAAAATTCCTTTTTTTTTTTGAAAAAGGAAAGCGCACAGTCCACAACCTAAAAGTCAGTTAAAAACAAGAATTGGAGGATACAACTTTTAGTGGTGCAGAGTCCAGTTTGCACACTGTGTTGCCCCAACACTTAATCGTTCAACTGTCCATGGATGCACTCTGTTCACCGGACACTCGTTTTTCAACAGAAGCTGTGTCAAATCGTTGAATCCCTGTCAGCGTCTCTTTGTCGTTCCTTTTTTTTCCACTCTGGGCTCCTTGTGTTTCTGTGATCTAGGCACACCTCATTTCTCGTCTGCCAGCTTTGCTTGGTCCATTCATGCGGCTTTCCTCTCTCGCAGGGCCCACAACCGGAGTCTCCTTGTGAAGCTGTCTCTTCCTCCCTGGAAGTTTGCCGTCCTTGTGCCTCATGCCGTGCCAGCCACATATCCTCATCTGCCTACGAGCCCCTGTGCTCTGTCAGAGTGTCTTGGCAGTGTTCTCAGTGTACCGTCCCTTTTTCTGTCTTCTCTTGCCAAGAAGTTTAAATCTCCTTTGGTCCCTGCCATTATCAGTTCTGGACAATCAGATTAAACAATGGCATATCTAAATTTCCTGTATTTAACAATTAATGAAAACAGAAGTTAATAAAATGTATTGTTTCCAACCATTGATGAGTACAGATCTGCTAATTAGAAGCCAATATTGTCAAACATGTTAATTTCTAAGTCAGGAAAATACAGACATCCTCGAAAGAAGGAGCAGTTCTGTTATCACAACTTGGTATTGTTTATAATCTCAACCAGCCAAAAACTTCAAAGTGTTGACTCCTTTGTAATACAGCAAATACCAACATCCTTCAGACAGCCTTTTAACTTCTCACTCCGAGTCCCAACAATGGGTGCCTAATGGAACCACCCAGTGTACAAAAAAAGTCCCCCTCTGAAATATTGTTAATTAAAAAAAAAAAAAGAGAAGTCCAACACTGATGTAAACAGCATTTTTGTGCATCTAATTTGACTACTATTTGTTTATACTTAGTTAAATCCACTTACAAATGGAAAATATAAATTGACTTCCTACCCTTTTATTTATATGTAAGATATACTAGCCCATGGAAAGGCAGAAATGGACAAATAATATTCGTTATAATTTTGACTAGTATAGCATTATATAACAGCAAACAGTCCAGTTAATGTTTTTCCATTCCTTTCAACTTGGGAATGCATATCTGTTATAGGCATTTTCAGTCCTCAAATACACTCTCTTCTCAACTAGATTATTACAAAAATGCCAAAATCATATGTTTTGATATTCCATATTCCAGCCACACATTGTTATCTGTTGTATCAATGAGCTGCAAAGTTGCACGTTGTACCATCTATAAGACAAGTTGCAAACTTTAATACTGATTAAGTTGATTACTCATGGATATCAGAAAAATCTGTGTCCTGGCCGATCCTTTGGCATTTGGCAGCTGGTTGGGTGTAGATTTTCCTGCATACTCAGCAATAGTGTTGGTAGCTGTTTAACACTAGAATTACCAGAGTCTACGAAAAAACTTGTAGATCTGTCCCACCTTAAATCGCTTCTGAAATCCCTTCACACCTCTCCGCCAGCGTCCTTTGTCCTCTAAATGTGCTGATAAACTCAGGCTGCAAGCAGCCGGCTATTCCAAGAACACCGACTTAGAATGTGCACAGACTTCTCCCAGCTCATGCCTTGATTGATTTTCTGGGAGTGAAGTGGAGTTTTATTGTGGAAATAATAGATCATTGTTTGGAACACACGCATTTCATGTCTGTTCCATTTCTACAGTAATCTGTGTAAACACATTGTTAAAACAGAAACGTTTTTTATATTCTAGTAGTAGATGATAAAATGTAGGCATAAACTATATAATGTATGAAGCCTGAAGTCCAAATATCAAAGAAAGACTTTCACAAAAAGTACAAATCTAACACAACAATTGCGCTTTTATTCAAAATATAACTGCAGAAACAAAAAGCCGCCTTAACATGTGACATTGACAGCCATTTGTTATGTCTGCCTCTGTAGCGTAATAGAATCAGCTGCTGACTGGGAATCAAAAGGTTGTCAGTTTGATCCTGCACTACTCCGTTTTGAGAAGTAAACTGCTCTTAGTCTAACTATTTTAGAATAAAAACATACATTTGATTTCAGTCTGTAACAGCCAGCGTAATTTATGATACTTGTAAAGGTTTTATTCAGTTTTATTATCTCAGCCACGTTCATGAGCCCTAACACACCCCAACCCCGCATCTGCCACTGCTGTTTTCACATAGACTCGCTATAACAGAGGTAAACTCAGCTCCCTTCTACATCGGAGCAAGAATGCACATACCATTGCTTGCATACTAAAGTGTTAGCAGGCACTTTTTATGGCATTACACACATTTTTGAGCACGCCCTCTGCACACTACTTGTGACTTTAGGCTTTAGGAAGTAAGTAAATAAATAAAGGTAAATCGTGTCATAAAATGATTTCTTCAAAACGTCACATATATTTGTCTCTTTCTTTTTTTAAAATGTGCGTTGATCACCGCCAGCATGTTGTAGCACATAGCATCTGGTCACCTGCATGTTCTTGCGTGCACTGAATAAGCGCACTGAATAAGAGACAAATATACAGTCTGACTGAGAGAATCAGACCGAAAAGAAGCAAACATTTCGAAATACAATACTTTTACAGCTGATCTGACGCTGTTCGTTTTCAAATAATATTGCATTAGTGCAACAATGTTTTCTGATTGGTACTATTCAGGTCATAAAATGATTTCTTCAAAATGTCACATGTATTTGTCTCTTTTTCTTTTTATTCCGCTGCTGCGCTGACTTTGTGCACCAGAAGTCGTGAGCTTATTCAGTGCGGCAAGAGCACGCAGGTGGCCAGTTGCTTGTACTATCACAAGCTTTTTTTAAAATGTGCGTTGATCACCCCCAGCATGTTGTATGTAGCACACAGTAACTGGCCACCTGCATGTTCTTGCGCGCACTGAATAAGCTCCTGATCTGACTCTAAGTAATAGCGGCAGCGTAAATTCAAACCCGATCTGACGCTGTTTGTTTTCAAATAATATTGCATTTGTGCGTTGATGTTTTCACATATATTGTCTCTTTCTTTCAGCTATAGCGTGTCTCCAAATAAGTAACATTTGAGCTGTAGCGCATCTTTATGTGATCCAATTTTTCACATAAAGGCACTCTATAGCTTGAATGTTACTTATTTGGCAATGACATGCTAAAAAAATACATGTGTAATGCCACAAAAAATGCATGCAGACACTTCATTTCGCTAGCATTGGTAAGAGAATGTATCGTGATACACTGCAGAGCTATAGCGTGTCTCTATGTGAAAACAGCAGTGTCAGATGGGGAGGGGGGGGAGCTTAGGGAAGGATCCTGAATGCGACTGAGAGAATGAAAAGTGAATAAAAAAAAAAAGCTAACCTTTACAAGTATCATAAATTACATCGGCTGTTACAGACTGAAATCAAATGTATGTTTCTATTCTAAAATAGTAAGAATAAGATCAGTTTACTTCTCAAAACAGAATTGTGAGGAATTGAACTCATGACCTTTTGATTCCCAGTCAGCAGCTGATACCATTACAACACTGCACCAGTTGCAGTGAATATGCGTCAGTGTGGCCTACTAAGGCGGCTTTTTTTTCTGTAGTTACACTTTAGAATAAACGCGCGTTTGTTCTGTTATATTTGTACCTTTTGTGAAAGTGTTTCTTTAATATTTGCACTTCAGGCTTCATACATTATATAGTTTATGTATACATTTTGTCATTTACTACTAGAATATGAAAAACGTTTCTGTTTTAAAAATGTTTTTACACAGATTACTGTAGAAACGGAACACACATGAAATGCATGTGTTCCAAATAAGGATCTATTATTTCCAGTCTAAAACTCCACTTCATTCCTAGAAAATAAATCAAGGCATGACCTGGGAGAAGTTTGTGCACGTTCTAAGTCTGTGGGAGCAGGGAATAGCCGGCTGCTTGCAGCCTGATTTTATCAGCACATTTAGATGACAAAAGACACTGGTGGAGAGCTGTGAACGATTTTAAGAAGCAATTTAAGGTGGGACGGATCTACAAGTTTTTTCGTAAGCTCTGGTATTTCTAGTGTTAACAATCAGGAGCCCATTTTTTAAATACATAATTATTTAAAAGCTGGCTCAATCTCCATTGCTGTGCTTGGTCACATGTCTGCGGGAGGTTGGTATGGTGATTGAGATGGAGCACACCTGCACGTGAGGGTGTGTTATGTCTTAATTACTTCATTGGCTCTCCGCAGTACGCAATTGAGGTGCTGCGCCTACAGAGGAAGATAAAATGGGAGCTGGTATGGCAGAGGGGGAGAAAAAGTAGACTGGCCATCGAGAGAGAAAGACAGGGGAGAGATGAAAGCTAAATGGGGAGAAGAGAGAGAGAGACAGAGACAAGAGAGAGCAACACAGCCCGTGCTGCAAGAAGCGAGAGGCATCTGGTCAGGAGTGAACTACAGGCTACAGGAGAACTAAGGCTGAAGAAAGGGCTCTCCTACTGAGCAATTTCAAAAGTAACGGTGGCCCGACTTGTGGTGTCTCCCATAGACACTGAGAGAGAGGTGTTGAGAGATATATGAGGCTCAGCATGGCGCCCCAGGATTACCGACATCCAGGTATGGGGACCTGAGCCTGACAGTTGACTGCACCTGGCGGTTGCCATGTCCTCCTTGCATCTGAACAGGATAAAGGGGACAAAAAACAACATTTATTTATATAGCACATTTTCATACAAAAAGTAGCTCAAAGTGCTTTAGATGGTGCCAGGTTTAAAAGGGCAGTATTTGGGGCTCAAAGTTTTATGGACTGTCTCTGGATTTAAACATCATTTTTACAATGGAATATATTTATTAGATTTAATTTAACTTCCACTTGCACAAAGACTTTTTATTGGATAATTTATTTATTGGATTTATGGAAGATTGTGCTGTACATTGGATAATGATTTTTTTTTTATTGTCTGCAATAAAAACATTTTTCACCTTTGCACCTACCCCTTGCTTTGTGAGTGTCCTCATTTGCCCGGCTCATCTCAGTGAAGGTAACAATGGTGGCGGATTCAATACGCTCCCGGAGGGAACAGGTGTATGGATCCATGATAAGCAAACCTGTTGCTATAGTAAACACAGCTAGTGGCAGGTTTTCCACTCGCCACTGGGGGATCAGTTTTTCAGTGCCACATTAGACTCCAGCACATTTTGTAATTCTCCTCTCACTAATAAAACTTAAAATCACTGTTTGTTGATATATTGTTCACGTTTCCCTCCAACAAGACTTAGCCCAACAGTAAGTCTACTGACGGGCAATTCGTGAATGATTTGTTCTTTTTCATCAACTCTTTTCAGTGAATCATATGAGTTTATTCTGTGGAGCTCAAGGGTAATAAAGTAACTTGAGTCAGTTAGTAGTAGATAGCCTCCTGTTTACGTGACATATTTTGATTGTCTGTGATTAGCAATACTTTAAGTCAATCTTATATTCTAAACCTTGTTATACAGATATGCTATATAATTCTCACCCATATACAGTATACACTTTCCAAATACTTTCAAGAATTAAATTAATTTTTTTAGTGATGCAGTTAACACTACAGAATATTTTGAATGTCTAGCTTAGAATATATGTGATACCTGCTGTACTCACATTGGGTGCTGGACCTGAAAGGTTACAGTCTTTACAATGACACTATGGCACCTAAAATACAACTTTTACAATAGGCTGGAAAAGTATATAAATACTAGAACTTTGTATATTGATTGAGACCCAGAATGAAAGATGCAAATAATAGGTGCTATGAGGTACTGCTGAATGATGCAGCTTGTCAGCACCATTACAGTATACTTTTTTAGTTATGTAATATATTTTGCTTCCCCTTTGTTCCTTCAATGTTTGGCCTGATAAAATAAAAAAATAAACAATTTTCACAATTTTATAAACCTTACAACAAATACTAGTATTATTATTATTTGCCTTAAGATTTTGACACTGATCACACAGAGTTTCAAGAAAAGAAGCTTGTCTGTGGTCAATTTTGTAAGTCTAATAATCTCAGAAAATAGTTTAACATGATGCTGAGCATTAAAAAGAACCCAAAATAAAAATGTAAAGAAAATCTCTATAAAAATGAAAAGCAACATGTGTAATATAGTGTATTTTTTCCTATAACTGTCAAAAAGGTTTTTCTAAAATCACAACGAAAATCAAACTCTAACCATGTTGTTTAACTGAGGTTCATAATAAAAGCTTAAATCACTGTGTGATCGCTCTCTTTTATAAACCACCGCTTCGATGTTTTCATTTTACAAATTCCGACAAACTTAGAAATTGGTCATAATTTTCTGAAACTTAAAATGTACTTATTTAGCCTTGCCTTCATGTTGATCCCTGCGTGAAACTTGTGTCTTTCAGCAATAAAATTTAATTCTTGTCATACAATGATTTTTCAAAAGGATAATTGGCTGTATCTGAGTCACCAAAGTGGCTGATGATTTCTTATTCTACTAAACTTTGTTTCAGATGTTTCTTTATCCTCGAGAACTACAGACTGTATATGTATGTCAATTTATGGGTTATTAAACACTGTTGCGATATTCTGGGCTACTCAAAACTGAAGACCAAGGTTTTAATTTAAAAAACAGATACGACCTAGTAACAAAAATCAACCTAGTCTCAAAACAAACAGCAGGTTTCACTGTCTGCACAGGACGAAAGGACTAGAATGTATAAAATATATATATCCAATAATTGTTTAAAAGTTCCCTTCAACATCTAAAAGTCCATTATTACATATGCACGGGATTTGTATTTGAGTGGTGTGTTAGGTAATTAATTTTGATAATGCCTGTATACAGTTCTGCAAAATTACTTTGCTTTTACTGTAACGTCTGCAGTGTTTTAGTTGATTATTTGCCAAGAGCTGGCAAACTTTTTGCTCAGAAGTGGACATTTATTGCCAATGCACTGTGTACTTTATTTAACAACATCCAGACACTTGGCAGTAACTATAGAGCTTCAAAACCATTACTTGTAGCACACATGCCAATGGATTGCAACTATAGTAATGCCACATGGTGGACAGTCTTAAAACATTGTACTTGTAGCTTGCATTCTTAAATGCAATTAGAAATCCATATTCAGTGCAGATTCATTAACAGAGCAGGAAAAACACTAAACTGTCAGGAAGAAAAGAGGGCAGGATCTGCAGAGAATGAGAGAAGGGCGGTTGTATTTTGGCGTGGGTCTGGGTTGAGGGAGTGGTTATACTGTGAGAGACAGTAAGAAAAATCTTTTGGCATCAATTACTAAACTAAATACCCACTCTAAATTTTAATTTTCCTTTTAAAGTCAATCTGCAATCTCTGATAACCAGACCTTTATACAGTTGTGTTGATGTTGTCATGTGAATATTTTTGTCTGAAAAGTCAGAACACTAATCTGCCATAAAAACGTGCACGAAAGCCACAAAACATTTTATTGAAAAACCAAATCATAAGTGTGGGCAGAACGAAAGGATTCCAAGATCTCAGAATGGAGGAGTAGTAGGAGTTGTTCACCTTGTATTCCTAGCTTTTAATGGAGAAATTTAGCCTTTGTTGCTTTATTTGAGTTTTTATTCATTGGGATTTCTTTGTATAGTGAAAACTATTCCACTTTTCAAGTATAGAGTCACTTTACAGTCATTGCACATATAAGTTAAGTGACTTCCCCAGTGACACAAAGTTCAGACTGAAGTCAAAATCCTGTGATGGTTAGAGTTGACTGCCTCTGACATAAGGCCACTAGTGTATTCTGTTCAACCATATCTTCTTTATAAACTTAATAGCATATTTGTTTTAGTTTCACACATATGCGATTTATGTTCTGCAATTCAGAATTTGACTCTGCTGTCTTAGAGTCATTTGCCTAGTTTTGAAATATAGCATTAAGTAGCCTAATTAGAAAAAAAATATTTTATCTGAAGGAGGATTATAAACTGAATATGAACAGAAATCAGCAGCCCATTAGACCCCTGAGAGCTGAGTTTGAGAAACATCAACTTAGTAGTCATTATCAAAAATAACCACTTCAAAATTAAAATTAATTCTAGATACTTCATGAATACATTGCTTACATTGGGACATTTAGAAAAACACCTGCCTGCAGTGGCACAGTGATTACTGATGCTTATTTCTAGATTCAGAGATATGAGTATGAGTCACAGTAGATTGCTTGTATGTCTAGGTCCATGCTGGGTTTTTGTATATTTTGCTCTCATGTTTCAAAGATTGTTAGATTAACTGGTAGATCTAAATTGGCAAAGTGTGAGTATGTCAATAAGTATGACCTGCAATGGGCTGGGATGCTTTACAAGATGCACTGTGAAATAATGATACACTGAAGAAACAGAACATTCCACATATTTTCAATTTGTCCATCTTTTATGAGCACCACTTGAGTAAATTCTAGTTAGGAAGCAGATTTATGTGCACCATTGTTCACTATCCCTGACCAGTTTCCCTAAAAATGTATATATGTACCGTTGAACTAACTCATACTGAAAATGTATTGATTTTCAAAGCTGTTCAGTATTTATTTGTATCATTCTGTCTTGCCAAAGTTGTTGCATTACTGTGTTCTTAAATTTGGTTTAATTGTATGGGGTTAGATGAAATTAGAACCTACTTTGGGTAGCATTTAACACAAGGCAGTATTTTATTTTAAGGCAGTCTTATGTATGTAATGACCACCTCCAGGAGGACGCGTCAGTTGGGTTTCGGCCATGTGGTCCAGGTCCCCCAGAGAACCTAGGGGGAACAGTGTAACGGTTGTCCCTCCATTCCCCTGTCCTCCGAGGACAAGCTCACCAAACATGTCCCGACTGATGACAGTTATAACACCGCTGTCGTCCTCCCGGTTGTCTTTCTCATCGAGACCGGAAACATCTTGGGAACTCTGTTAATTCCAGCCTTTCGTCTGCCAATGGGGTTTTTATGGCCGCCTTGCTGCTCACCACCCGTTTCTTTATCTTGTCAGGAGACAAGATACTTTTTTACTTGGGGGATCTCCTGCTTATTCTGAGGCTTGGGCACAGCTGGGGACTCTCTACTGGAAAAAGAGAGCCCCTTTGCTATCTGCACGCCCGTTGACTTATGTTTTTTAAGAGGCAGCGTCATCAGCACCGCATCGCTCCAGGCAACAGCACTATTCAGCTGTACCGGTACGATTGGCACTTCCTCCGCCCCTCCGGTTACCAGTGACAACCCGCTCAAGGTACCTGTCGGGGTCTTGAGGTCCGAATCTCTCCTGACGGCTGCATCATACGTTTGCATCGACTCGTTCTTTCCTCCCCCCGACCACTTGGTTATCGTGCCATAATCCCTCGTCGGGTTTGCAGTGACTTGGCACCCGCTACTTTTTAACGGCAGGCCCAAATCATACTGCGTCCCCTTACAATATGCGGTACGGCTTATCAATCAAGACCGGGGCTTCTCGGCCTAATCGTCGCAGGTACTCCTGTAGTCCTTTAAGTGGCGCCTCGGCTGTAGCTCCCAGCTCCTCCACACGTTCCTTCAGATCTTTTAATCCTTGAAAGAAATTATATACAGGCTCAAGGTACTTCTCGAGATCCCGTAAGTCCACAAAGTTACTTAATTCGGCCGGAGGTACGTCTGCTTCCGCTTTCTCTTTACCTGCCGGCCGGGAGCCAATGAATACATCCACTCCAGGCACGTGTTCTGCTGGGCCGCGCAAAGCCTCCTGGGACTTAGAGTCTCTTATTTTAGAGGGCCAGGGTGGCGCCACTGGCCGACTGCAATCCGCCTTTTCTCCTTTATCGGCGGACCGTTCAGTCACATCCCGTCCCTCTTTACTTTCAAATATAGCTGGCGCTGCTACGCCCACCTCCCCCTTCCCCTTCAGGGAGCTCGAGTCCATTGGGAAATCAATGACCTCACCGAGGGACCAACGCTGACCTTCTCTTTCCCACCGTCCTACGGGCGAGATCACATGTCCCGTTCCGGCGTATAGGACAGTCTTTTCCTGGTCAGGTGATGCCTTGTTTGGCTTGCGGCTTACCCGCCCTGTCTCAGGATAGTCCATGTGACTGCCGTCGTCGAATAGGCTGTGCCCATGTGGACTCCTAGATGGGCTTGACTTCTCACAATCTCGGCCATCTTACCTGGGTGTGAGGTTGGCGTCCGACTCGTCGTTTGTTTTCCGCGGCCAGGCGTTTGCAAAATAAGACAAGAAAGTCCCCGACGCTTCGGGTATTTTTTTGGCACGTACCTCCGAAGTTAGATGACTTGTTCCCAGTTCATATAGGGAGTCCGGCGTGTCCGATATCTGACAGCACTCCTGCTGTTGTGCCGCGCGTGTTTGCGCAGCCCTAATCAGCCCCCTGTCCTCCTCACTCCCAGTCAGGTAAGTCCAGGACATCTCGGCTACGGTTAGGCTATGTACCCAGTTGGTATTGTCCTTCTTTTTTCCTGACTTCTTCCCCATAACGTAACGATGTATTGCAAGGCTCACTAATGCAGTATCGCCTGTAGAGGGTGGCGTTTCTACCTCCGTGCTCTTGGACGGGACCTTCTTAGGGTTTTCTGTGCACACAAATTTTATAAAACAGGTCCTCTGCCAAATCGACGGGTAGAGAATCCTGCCGACTACGCCAGTGTAGCTCTAGCACGTGCTATCGCTCCCTTGAACCCTCAGGTACCATGCCAAACACCAGGTAAATGTGCTACAGTAATTATTTTTATTATAGTAATGTGCACTAAGCACCCTCCACTCCACACTACTCATAAATAACCAATCACAATAACATCGGGGCCCGTCCATGCTGTAGGGAGAGCTCCTCCTGGCGGCCTGGGGGGTGAGAGCCGGAATAGGAAGCCGGCCATCCATCACAATATATATATATATATATATATATATATATATATATATATATATATATATATATAGTGTTGTTCATAATTGTTAGTTATCTTAATATGTATGTGTATATTCATTGAATTAATTTTAAATTCGCAATAAAACAGGAACATATGGAGAAAAAAAAAAATCACCCAGACAGTAATCCAGGAGGAGTAAGTCAGCAAAACTAAAATGTGTGTCACTTGTATTTTCCAAATCGTTCCATTCATTTGCTGAACTTGCAGTTTTTAGTACAGGATTGAGGGGAGTCAGAACCTACTGTACCAATATCAGACACAAGGCAGGAACCAACAAGATGGGACACCAATACCTTACACACCACATGTATGCCCCTTGTGGCAGACGGCCAGGGATCTTGCCCCACCTGGATGCCTGGAACCCGGAAGGACCAGGAGAGGGGCAATACCTCCCCCTGGATGTAAGAGGGCAGCCCCCCCTGGATTCCATCATGATCACAGAGCTGAGAAGCTCAGTCCTGTGGGGGTTCGTGGTCACCACCATGGGGCGCCTGGATGGTTCCTGAGCCAAAGACAACAGCACTTCCGCCACACCAGGAAGTGCTTCCGAAACAGGAACCATGTACGCCAGGAGTGCTTCCGGGGCTGCCTCACTCCATTCGAGGAGCTGAAGTCGGAAGGGAGAAGACGGAGTTTGCAAGAGAGGAGTGGATGTGGCTGAAGAGAAGTAAAAAAGGACTGAACCTTGTGGTTTGTGCATGGTATTGTGTGTATACTGTATTTCTATTAAACAGTTTGTGTTTTTGGGACATCTGAAATCCGTGTCTCTTGCCGGGCTAATCTTTCACACCCTATAGTTGTTCATATTAGGCATGCTTTGAGTCATCAATGAAACTGATTTGCAGGTCAGTCAGAGTGGTCTAGTGAGAAGGCATTGGACTTTTAACCTTTATTGATTGACCCTGAGCAAATTCGTGATTCATCTATAGTAAAAAAAAATTCTATATGAACAAAAAATTTCAAAGGGTATGAAAAAGAGGAAGACAGCATTGTGATTCGTCAAAAATAACTGAGGTGCATTGTCCAACATTATCAGGGTGCAATCAGTTGCTGTGATTTGTAGGTCATTTATTAGTTAGTGCTCATGTTCTATGATATAAAAACAATTAAGCATAGTACGCGGAATTGTCACCTCTGAATGAGCCATAGAAATGTGCATTCTTGTGCGTTCCTTGCTGCTGGTGGTTTTGGGAATAGCGCAATAATTTTAACTGGGCAGCTTGTGAACTGCAGTGCAGGTGTTATTGGGGGACATAGCTCATTGATTGTGTTTCATTACTTAGGAGTGCACTGTTACCTGTTGCTTCCTGGGGGTCTCAAGTCCTCCAAGCCCTTCGATCTTTGATTGTGTGCCATTTCCTCATGGTGCTTGATGATTCGTGGGATATCCCAACCCTTGGATCATCAATCAAGTGTCTACACTCAATCACTGAGATTTATAAAGGTAAATTGCTCAATTGACATTTCAATTTTATGCATATTTTTTAAGTTCCGTTTGTTCACCCACAGTACTGTATGTGGTTCAATTTGTGGTTAAAAATTACAAATGTGACTTCTTTATTTTCATGTGATATTACTTTTATATGGGGTGTGATCATAAATCAGACATTTTCTAGGGGTGCAGGGCATAGAAAAGGTTGGGATCACTGAAAAAGCACTCCACATATATAGGAGAACATAATGCAGTTTTATAGCTGAGATTTGAGCCCACTAAGCTTCTCAAGCTACCAGAAGGCTATACAACTTGCAAAGAATGTAAGAAATTATTATGTATGAAATTATTGTCCTAAAAGTAACTATCTTTAAAATACAGTAATATATCTTTCAACTCCTCCTTGAACCGTCACCTTATCGTGGTGGAGGGGTTTGCGTGTCCCAATGATCCTAGGAGCTATGTTGTCCGGGGCTTTATGCCCCTGGTAGGGCCACCCAAGGCAAACTGGTCCTAGGTGAGGGATGAGACAAAGAGCGGTTCAATAAACCTCCAATGAAAATAAAAACTGTGGACGACGTTTTCCCTTGCCCGGACGCTGGTCACCGGGGCCCCCTCTGGAGCCAGGCCTGGAGGTGGGGCTCGATGGCGAGCGCCTGGTGGCCGGGCCTACACCCATGGGGCTGCCGGGCACAGCCCAAGAGGTAACGTGGGTCCTCCTCCCCATGGGCTCACCACCTATGGGAGGGGCCAAGGAGGTTGGGTGCAGTGTGAGTTGGGTGGTGGCCGAAGCGGGACCTTGGCGGTCTGATCCTCGGCTACAGAAACTGGCTCTTGGGACGTGGAATGTCACCTCTCTGAAGGGGAAGGAGCCTGAGCTAGTGCGCGAGGTGAGAGGTTCCGGCTAGATATAGTCGGACTCACCTCGACGCACAGCTTGGACTCTCCTTGAGAGGGGCTGGACTCTCTACCACTCTGGAGTTGCCCCCGGTGAGAGGCGCCGAGCAGGTGTGGGCATACTTATTGCCCCCACTGGAGCCTGTGCATTGGGGTTTACCCCGTGGGCGAGAGGGTGGCCTCCCTCCGCCGGGTGGGGAAGGGTCCTGACTGTTGTTTGTGCGTATGCCGAACAGCAGTTTGGAGTATCCACCCTTTTGGAGTCTCTGGAGGG
Source organism: Polypterus senegalus (assembly GCF_016835505.1). Lineage (NCBI taxonomy): Eukaryota > Metazoa > Chordata > Cladistia > Polypteriformes > Polypteridae > Polypterus > Polypterus senegalus. Next base: position 96,517,540 of record NC_053163.1, on the reverse strand, counting down.
GTTGCTAGAGGGCATACCTTCTGGGATTCCCTCGTTTTGCTGGGAGACTTCAATGCTCACGTGGGCAATGACAGTGAGACCTGGAAATCTGAACCCGAGCGGTGTTTTGTTATTGGACTTCTGTGCTCGCCACGGATTGTCCATAACGAACACCATGTTCAAGCATAAGGGTGTTCATATGTGCACTTGGCACCAGGACACCCTAGGCCTCAGGTCGATGATCGACTTTGTGGTCGTGTCGTCGGACTTGCGGCCATATGTCTTGGACACTCGGGTGAAGAGAGGGACGGAGCTGTCAACTGATCACCACCTGGTGGTGAGTTGACTTCGATGGTGGGGGAAGATGCCGGTCAGACCTGGTAGGCCCAAACGTGTTGTGAGGGTCTGCTGGGAACGGCTGGCAGAGTCCCCTGTCAGAAGTAGCTTCAACTCCCACCTCCGCAGAACTTCAACCACGCCCCGAGGGAGGTGGGGACATTGAGTCCGAATGGGCCATGTTCCGTGCCTCTATTGTTGAGGCGGCTGACCGGAGCTGTGGCCGCAAGGTGGTCGGTGCCTGTCGTGGCGGCAATCCCCGAACCCGCTGGTGGACACCGGCGGTGAGGGATGCCGTCAAGCTGAAGAAGGAGTCCTATAGGACTTTTTGTCCTGTGGGTCTCTGGAGGCAGCTGATAGGTACCGCAGGCCAAGCGAACGCGGCTTGGTTGTTGCTGAGGCAAAACTCGGGCATGGGAGGAGTTTGAGAGGCCATGGAGAACGACTTTGGACGGCTTCGAGGAGATTCTGGTCCACCGTCCGGCGTCTCAGGAGGGGAAGCAGTGCAGTGTCAACACCGTATATGGTGGGGATGGTGCGCTGCTGACCTCACTCGACGTTGTGGGTCGGTGGGAGGAGTACTTCAAGACCTCCTCAATCCCACTAACATGCCTTCCATGAGGAAGCAGAGCCTGGGGACTCTGAGGTGGGCTCTCCCATCTCTGGGACTGAAGTCACCGAGGTGGTCAAAAACTCCTTGGTGGCAGGGCCCGGGGTGGATGAGATCGCCAGTTCCTTAAGGCTCTGGATGTTGTAGGACTGTCTTGGTTGACACGCCTCTGCAACATCGCATGGACATCGGGACAGTGCCTCTGGATTGGCAGACCGGGGTGGTGGTCCCCTCTTTAAAAGGGGACCGGAGGGTGTGTTCCAACTATAGAGGGATCACACCTCAGCCTCCCTGGAAAAGTCTATTCGGGGTTCTGGAGAGGAGGGTCCGTCGGATAGTGAACCTCGGATTCAGGAGGAACAGTGTGGTTTTAGTCCTGGTCGCGGAACAGTGGACCAGCTCTTCACCCTTAGCAGAGTCCTGGAGGGTGCATGGGAGTTTGCCCGACCGGTCTACATGTGTTTTGTGGACTTGGAAAAGGCATTCGACCGTGTCCCTCGGGAATCCTGTGGGGGTGCTCGGGAGTATGGGGTACGGACCCCTGATAAGAGCTGTTCGGTCTCTGTACAACCGTGTCAGAGCTTGGTCCGCATTGCCGCAGTAAGTCGAGCCCGCTTCCAGTGAGAGTTGGACTCCGCCAGGGCTGCCCTTTGTCACCGATTCTGTTCATAACTTTTATGGACAGAATTTCTAAGCGCAGCCAGGGTGTTGAAGGGGTCCGGTTTGGTGGACTCAGGATTGGGTCACTGCTTTTGCAGATGATGTTGTCCTGTTTGCTTCATCAGGCCGTGATCTTCAGCTCTCTGGATCGGTTCGCAGCTGAGTGTGAAGCGGCTGGGATGAGAATCAGCACCTCCAAATCCGAGAGCATGGTCCTCAGCCGGAAAAGGGTGGAGTGCCCTCTCAGGGTTGGGGAAGAGATCCTGCCCCAAGTGAAGGAGTTCAAGTATCTCGGGTCTTGTTCACGAGTGAGGGAAGAATGGAGCGTGAGATCGACAGGCGGATCGGTGCGGCATCCGCAGTGATGCGGGCTCTGCATCGGTCTGTCATGGTGAAAAAGGAGCTGAGCCGTAAGGCAAAGCTCTCAATTTACCAGTCGATCTACGGTCCTACCCTCACCTATGGTCATGAGCTATGGGTAGTGACCGAAAGAACGAGATCGTGAATACAAGCGGCTGAAATGAGTTTCCTCCGCAGGGTGTCTGGGCTTTCCCTTAAAGATAGGGTGAGAAGCTCAGTCATCCGGGAGGGGCTCAGAGTAGAGCCGCTGCTCCTCCGCATCGAGAGGAATCAGATGAGGTGGCTCAGGCATCTGATCAGGATGCCTCCTGGACGCCTCCCTGGTGAGGTGTTCCGGGCACGCCCAACCGGGAGGAGGCCCTGGGGAAGACCCAGGACACGCTGGAGGGACTATGTCTCCGGCTGGCCTGGGAACGCCTTTGGGATTCTCCCGAAGAGCTGGAAGAAGTGGCCGGGGAGAGGGAAGTCTGGGCCTCTCTGCTTAAGCTGCTGCCCCCGCGACCCGACCTCGGATAAGCGGAAGAGGATGGATGGATGGATGGATGGATGGATATCTTTCAATGCTACTGAGGAGCCATTAATATCAAGCATCTGCAAACAGCTCCAAATGTTTCTTTTTCATTTAGAATTCTATTGATTTTTTTTAAATGCATTTCTGATGTGTTTTATTTTACTGTATATTTCCCTATCTCTTAAAACACAGCCAAATCATCCTGATGTGCATTTTAATGTATTACTTCATTTCCATGTGATTAAGTGTCAATACCCATATACAATACTGTTAATTTGCATAGATGTAATTTGGAGTAATTTAATCAGTGATTTTAGATGATTAGAAGGCCACAATGGGATAAATGTTTAATAGGTGACTCACAAAGATATTATAACTCTCTCTGAGTGCTGGAGGAATGAAGATTGTGATCAAAATATCACCCATGAATAATCTAAGCTCATAATACAACTTGGGTCAGAGACATATAGGACACATAATTTTACAAAAGACTTCTTTAATGAATGAAAATAGAGATGCATTTTGTGAGAACACTGAATACTAAAGCTCACTGGGTGCAGTAAAAGATGGTAAATGTAGTTCAAGTATAAAACATTTTATTCAAAATCAAGCTTGAAGAATTGACTGAATGTGTTATCTTATTTGTTTTAGAGCCAAGGTTATGGAAAAGGCTAACCTTATCCTGAAGTATATTACAAAATACAGGATGCTTTGTCACTCATTATGGTTGCCAAATAACTTCAGACAAGGTAGTCTTTGTAGTTGCCAGTTCAATTTCTGCCACCTACTGAATGAGCAGTCCTATGACACACAACTTACATACGTCTCAGTACAAAGAATACCTGTAAATATGAGTATTGTACAGAATGTTGTATTGTGTAATACATGTTTTATTGTTGGGGATTTATTATGGAATTGTTTGAACATAGTCCCAGGATAAATAGTTATAATTGTTGCCCTCCACCTTCTTCTACAGAATCTCCATTAACATCAGCAGCTTTGCTTTTGAGAGAAACAAGAGCATATATCCCCTTCCTGCCCCAGTTGGAATCCTGCACTTATAGCCACTACTTCTCTTCTTTAACAACCTTGTCATCATATCCCAAACTTCTTCTTTCTCATGATTGGGACCAAAGTAGTTGAAATATGAAAGACACAGATTTGGGATATGGCTGGGTATATGAATAATTGACCTTAGCTTTGTGATTGCTTTATGTATTTTTCAAATTATGTATTGTGCGTTGCTGTATAGAAGAAGCATTTCAGCAACATTCTTGTTAGTCTGAACTCTCCTTAAAGGTTTTTGAAACTTTAAGAGTTTGAATGTGCAGTTAACAATTACACAACTTGGAAGAATATCTATAAAGATCAAAAATTTTTCCTGTCAAAAACAATAGTAATATATCTCCTTGCTGAAAAGAAAGTCTTCTGAGGAGAAGTTGGATAAAACAGTTTTATTCAGTGGAATTTAATCTCTTTGTGAAATGATACATTCAGGTTTCAGTTCCAGTGATCACCCTTTACAAAAAGCTTTCAACATCAACCTCAGACCAGGAGAGAAGCTTTGAATGCACAACTTGATTTATCCATTTTCTAAACAGTTTAGTCCAATTCAGGATCAGGAAAATGCTGATGCCTAACCCATGAATACTATCAGCAAGGAAGCAAATAACTCTCGATAGGATAACAACCAATCAAAGGGCACAGTCACTCATATGAGTCCAATTCAGAGTCAGATATTAAAGAAAGATAACATTCCAGTTTTGGATAGATGGAAGAAATTTCAGCGATCTGAGACAAGGACAAGGAAACATGGAGAGAGCTTGCAAATTCAATACAGTTACTAGCCAACCTTGGATTTTAAGTCATTAAGCTGGAGCCATAAGGCAGCAGTGCAAGCTATAGTCCTAATATGCTGTCTGGTGTAAAATGATACTATGTGAAATAAAGGCTATTTGGTATTCTGTATGAAGTCCAAGTGCATCTTTGTTCTTTGTTTCTTTTCATAAGATTGCAGGGCTTCTACTGCACACAATTACACACACACTACATCAATGAATTTAGGTAGCTCGACTGCCAGCTTCATTTAGTGAGTTAGAAGTAAGTAGCTCATTAAACCTTTCAGATTTCAGGTTTGGTGTTCCCAAACATAAATAATAAATGAGTGATATATTTGTCTAATTAAATTAATGTATAGAGAAATGACACAAACCAAAAATGCTTGATTAATGAAAATGAAAAAAATCTTTTTTTTCTTTTATTCCCAGCGTGATGCTGAAAAGCTCTTTAATCAGTGCATTCATTCCAAATAGATATGACAGATATTTTCCATCTTTTCCTTTTCTGAAGCTGCTTCTTAAAGTACAGGGTCTAGGGTAGAAAAATCATATTGTGGCATCAAAAAGTATAAGACAGGAACCATGCCTTGGCAGGAATGTGGACTATGGGAGGAAACTTGATTTCTGGGAGGAAAGCCACGCACACAAAAGGAATTTGAAAACTTCACACAAAAGGCTCCGGGATACAAGCATTGTAGATTATCATTCTTCTGTTCACTTTGTAACTCTACATGTCACATTTATAGTTACAGAGGGCAAAGGGTGGAGGCCTTAGCTGACAGTATCAAGCATAAGGGAGCAAGAATAGGGAGCTAATAATGTTAATTTAGTTCTGCACAATTGTGAAAAACTGAGTGTCATCTTCAAGGTAGTGTAGTTTTCATATATTTTGTTTTTTTTAATGATGTACGTTCAAATATTTAAATAACAAACATCAAAACATTGCTCTCCCATTTTTAAAATGACAGCAGAATGTCTAAAGTATTGCTTACTTTCATGAGGAAGGCGAGTGAAAAAGAGTGCATTAATTAACCTAAAACATAAGTCTGATTTTACAGCAAAACAAGTAAAGCTTTCAATTATAAAGGAAATCATTTTCATTCATTCATCACACACATTCTAAACACAACTATACAGTGTGAATATAATACTACTAAGAACATAAGATGTTTGACAAACAATAATTCAATCCATCAAGCTTACAGCTAAGATGTCCAATTATCTCATCCAGGTACTCTTTAACATTTGTCAATGTTTCTACTTTAACTGATACAGCAGGCTTTTATAAATTTCAATGACCCTTTACATAAAGAAGTGCTTTCCTGGCTTCTGTCTTAAATTCCCTTTCTCTAAACTTCCATCAGTGTCTTTGATATATGTGATTTACTATTCAATCGTAAGAATTCTGTCAGATCAGCTTTATCAATGTCTTTGAGAAGTTTAGAGATGTGAATTAGGTCCCCACTCATGCTTCTCTGCTCAAGATTAAGAGGGTTTAATCCCCTGAACATGTTGGAGGAGGACATACCCTTGAGTAGCGGAGTAGCCTCTATTTCTGTTATGTTCTTTTTGTAATGTAATGAACAGAACTGCACACAGTTCTGCAAATGTGTTGTTAATTGTGTATTATATCATTAGAACATACAGTAACTCCTGTGATTCATATTCGGACATTTTGAAGTAACCTGCCATTTCATTTTCCTTTTAAATTGCTTCTGCACATTGCCTAAATAACAAAAAATATGTCAAAATAAATGTTTTCAGAGGTTGCATCCTGTAGGCCAGTGTTGCCAGTCTTATATTTATAATTAACATTCCTTAGCCTGCACATTAAACTTTGCACTTCTCTACATTACACTGTTTTCAAATGTTTGCAAGGTTTTAAAGATTGTCTAGGACGTTTTTAATTGTTTGCGTTGACTTTTCACTATTTACTCTCCATTTCAGTTTAGTATCAACTAGTCAAGAGTCAAATGATTCATGCAAATTACATTTGCATTAAACCTCAGTGGTTTGTTTTGTGAAAAAAAGAAAAAATTACAGTTCACTTTCATTAAAATTTATGCCATTCACACAAGAAGTAAGGTATTTTGCTCCTGTAAGGAAGCATTTACATATATTAATTCTGCATGTATCTGTCTATCATTTTGTAATCAAATAAATAACTATAATGTAGAAAAAAATCACCAGAAATGTGCATATCCTCAACTAGGATAAGGCTATTACTAGGTAATGGCATAGGAGGTGGTTTTGGCAGCAGTGACTTTCAGTGTAGTGAATTTTCCTGTGAAGAAAACACAACAATGTGCAGCATGGTGTGTTTCAATGTGTCTTCACATGGAAAACATGCTTGTTACACTTTTAAAAAACATGCTGTACTCCTCCGCTTTGATGTGAATGAGAGGCACAAATAGAATTTTGCCAGTGTGGCATGGATTATATGCTTTATATGGCTGTAGAAAAGAACACAGGTAAATGCGTAAGTGTGAACAAGGCACTATTCCTTGTTTTCCACCTAACATTTAAAAATAAAAAAGAAAGAGCTGTGAGTTTCACATTTCACAATTGTGAAATTGCCTGCCAGATAAATATCAGTGTCAGTTTTATGTCTGTTTTGCTCATCATTAGAGTCAACTGCATATTTCATACTTTTACTGTTATCAGAATCAATGTAATTTATAAAAGAATATGCAGATCTCTCATGATGACCTTATCCCACATGGGGCATTGGCCTTTTTTATGTTCTTTTTGGCTTAACCGAATAACTGTCATTTCTTGAAAATATAAAGTCTACAACTCCAGTTGCGTTTTTACAGATTACTTTGGAAGGATCTTCCTATCACAAATCCATTATTAATTTACTCCTGATTATAGTTTGCTTAATTGTTTTTCATGGCAAATTGTTAGAGATTCCTGATGTGATTCCAGGGATTGTCCCAAAAGTAACCTTAGGGTGAGTTTTAAAGGCTCCTCCCCACTAATGGGTTATTGAACTTAAAGCTAGCAGTAAGTAGTGTGGTCAGAGACCAGTGAGAGAAAAATCCATGAGCAGCAGTGTGCTGGTGATTTAAGCTGTCTGTATGGACTGAGGGCATATGCCTTTGATAATTCCTACAATACACAGGTTGGAATGGACCCCCTAGTTCTTTTCTGTACCTTTCTATGGTCACTCCCATCTATGTATGAAATTATGCCATGCTTATTGCACCCTGTCATGTGGTGCAGGGACATAAATTCATGAATTATAAATTTGTTCTTTTTTTGGGAATTGATCCCAATTTGTTCCTTTCTTGGGTTTGTCTTTGGATTTTCAAAATCATCTAACAATTTTTGCTTCCTGATAATCTGACTTTATCGTGACTATTTGCCAGTTTTTTGAATTCTGTTTAAATTTTTCCATATTTGGATTTACCCCTATACCATTTGCTGTTCTGTGTTTGAACATTTCCTTGTTTGTGGATTCACCTTTTTATATACAGTATCAGATTTGTAATAATAATATAAATAATATTCACTTATTCATTCAATATTCCAACTTTATTCATGGCCTGCTGTTTAATTTAATTTGGGTTGGTGCAGTCAGCTTTGCTTTATTTAGTAGCATATCACATTTCTTGCACTCCAGCCTCTTTGGGTACTGTCATGAACTTGACAATGTGTATATGTGTGTGCCTATATGTAACAAGAGAATACCCTTTTGGCATCCTGCCACACCTAGAAAATATGCCAAGAATACAGATTTTTTTTAGAGAATTGTGCATTTACTTTTCAAATTAGCATTAAAAAGGAAATAAAAATGAAGAACATCTTACTGTAGCAGACTCATAGTTTCAAGTTAGCACCGAATTTTTAGTACCTGCCAGTTGCTTCATCCAATTGCCCACCTCTCAGGTTCCACTAAAACACTGTCCTTTCTCATCTTGTTCTCTTCCACAGTTATAGTGCCTCTCCTGACTCAAGGCTCATTATATCTGGCAAAGAGAAATCTTTTATATCCTAACTGTGGTCACTTCACAGCATGAATGCCAGACTAAAACTCTTTGTGTTTGCACTTGGGTTCCTGCACCCCTGAGCCCTGAACACAACCTTAAATGCTTTCTAGGATAGCTTTCTGTTATTGGCAGTTGTAATACTAAACTTGAGGACTATCAAGAGTCAACAACCAAAAGGCATACTGCCACCAAAACCGTGCAATAATCAGTTGGTTTAAAGCCACCAAAGTAAAGGTATATGCCTTTTACAGAAGCCAAGGTAAGAATTGGTGTGAATCAAAAATCAAAAGATATTCGTCACTTTGATTAAGTGTGTTTGAATATTTATGTTTAAAGGTCAGAGTAGGCAACATAATTGTTCTATGATTTGTGTCTCTGTTTCACAGCTTTAGTGATCCAGGTCCAAATACAATGTCAGTTACACATATTCCTCATGTTTAGTATACTCTGGTTTCACCTTGGATCCCAGAGAATTGTTGTTTGTTGAACATAAACTAGCTCTGAATGAGGTAGGGGGGCTGTGTGTATGAATATGCCCTGCAAAGGATTGACATTCCATCCAGAATTGATTCATTCAATTTTCCACTTTTGGATTTATCTTTATACCATTTGCTGTTCTGTGTATGAACATTTTCTTGTTTGTGGATTCACCCTTTGTATATCAGATTTGTTCATTCAATATTCCAATTTTATTCATGGCCTGCCATCTAATTTAATTTTGGTAGGTGCAGTCAGCTTTGCTTTATTTAGTGGCAAATTGCAGTATTACAGCCTGTGCACACTAGCCTCTTTGGGTACTGTCATAAACCTGACAATGTGTGTGCCTATATTTAATGAGATAATGTCCTTTTGGTCTTTTTCCAAATAATGTTTGCATTATAGGATTAACCCCAGACTCAAAGGAGATCTTAGATGTAACAAAATTAAAGGCAATAATGACCAGTTCTGCTTTTTGTCTCCATGAGCACCTTTAGCCACTGGCTTATTCTATCACCGTGTGGTTGAAGGTGCCATTGGGGCCATTAAGTTGTATAGTGTCTCCTACCAGCCTTTCCATCTTCACCACAGTCATTAAAGCAGACAATTTGGTTTAGGGATATTATTTATTTGAAAATATTATACATAAAATGCAAACTGTATATGTTGTCAGGGCCATTTTAACAGCATTATAGGCCCCTGGCCAAGGCAGTGCACTGGAGCCCCCACCTACACAACCACTCAGCAAGTCACAACATACATAGATTAGCATGGGACCCCTATTCTTGTGGGGCCCCTGGGCAACTGCCCAGTGTGCCCATGCGTTAAGATGGCTCTGTATGTCTTATGTTTAGTTATTGGTCTTTCATTTGTTTAATATCTATCTATCTATCTATCTATCTATCTATCTATCTATCTATCTATCTATCTATCTATCTATCTATCTATCTTTTTTGACACCACTGTTGCATTCACATGTCTCTGCTTTATGTGTTACACTCCACAAGTCATTTTAACCTTCTTTGCCTCCTTTTTTCACTCCTTTCAGACCACTATACTCTCATTTGGTGACTACTTTTGAATACAGTGAATGAAAATTTCAGGAGTGTAGTTTTTCCTTAAACCCTCATGCCAGTACATTTAGGACATACTGTAACATGTCAAAAGTTACTTATATATTTTGTGTTAACCATTCTTGATCTAAATTGCTGAACTCTAGGGGGTGCGCACTGACCCTGAGTATAATAAAAATGGGACTTTATTAACCAATGATGGAGTAAATGGAGCAAGGAAAAGAGGCACAATACACAAAAGGATTCAAACAATAAAACCAACACCTTCAGGCCTAAGTAAGCAACAAAGATACCTAATTGTCCCCTGGGCTGACTGGTGTACTACCTATTGTTATCACTGTCTCTGTTCATCTTCACCACAAATCATTCTTCCCATTAATCACCAGCCTTCCTTACTCCTGCTGGTTGTGTCCAGATACCTATCTATCTATTATATTCTATTATATAGTGCATTTCATATCTATCTATCTATCTATCTATCTATCTATCTATCTATCTATCTATCTATCTATCTATCTATCTATCTATCTCTCTATCTATCTATCTATCTATCTATCTATCTATCTAGCTATCTATCTATTATATAGTGCCTTTCATATCTATCTATCTATCTGAGCTTCCTGGTGATTAGTTTAAGTGGAACCATTGATTTGAGAATAACTGCAGGGTCATTGTCTTGTCCGATTACAAATACTTCAGCCATTGTGAGTTTTCCTTTTTTTCTGACATGTAGGCACAGCACATTCCTTAAGAAGAATAATTTTTATCTTTCATTAATCAATGATATGCGCTACTCAAATCTGAATTGATGGCCACTTAACAGATCCATCATCCCACGTGTTAAAGATGGCGTGACAAGGCATGCTGAATTTTTGATATCTTCTGCATGGAAATTCAGGAGAGTCAAATAAATCATTTTCTAGTTTGCTCAGCAGGTCTCACAGTTTGAAGAGAAAGAAATGCCACGACCATTCTCTTTAAATAAAATCATCTGGAAAGAGACTTACAAAGAGCAAGCCTCAAATTTTTAAAAAATCACTTTAATTGAAATGTATGTCTTGATTGAAATCCTGTGGAGTGAAAAAAGGAAGTTACAAAACTCAGTGATCTTGAAATGAACAAAGGCTTCAGTTTGTGAATATCAAAAAATAATATTCCGAAAGAAAAGCTCTCACTATTTACCATATGTACTTTTTTGTCTCTTAAAATGGCAGGATCATTTTCATTGCTTTAGGAGATTTGCAATAGTATTAAAAATGAAGTAACTGTGTACATTTAAGACTATTTCATTGTGCTTTTTTTAAGATATTCCATTAGGTTCTTAACATTTTCTGTTTGCTCCAACCCATATTAGATTAAGAAAAGAGATCTCTTTGCTTTGATAGCGATTTGTCACGAGGTGTCAAACAAAACATGTTTTTGTTGTATTGTGTATGAGTGCTAAAAGATGTCATCATGTATAGTGACCCAAAGCATGCAGAATGGAGTTCGTCTTTAGTTTAGCATACAGTATGTAACTCTAGACAAGTAAAGTGCAAGGGGTGCAAAGTGGTTGGTGCCTGAGTTTTTCTTTCTCCTAATGTGAAACAAGCCTCATAAATAAATAAATAAATAAATATCAACTAGCAACAGTATGCCATAAATGTGTATTTTTAAAGAAATCTGTATGCCGTCTACAATTTTAAATTCAGTGCAAATACAGCTGTTTTTTTCCCTAAATTTGATTCACATATTGCCCATAATGTATTCCTGCAGACTTCAGAATAACAAGAGCTGAAGCTGTTGGCAGAGGCTAATCTTTTTTACCTTCATCCCACTCTCAGCAAGCTTTCAGCTAAGAGCAGTCAACAGCACTGTAAATTTATATTGTGTGATTAAAAGCCAGGGGACAAACCTTTCTGAGCATGAGATATTCTTTTATGCATTAATATTTAATGAAGGAGATTGGTTAGTGTTATTTTTTGAGGCATTATTTTGAATTTGATCATAAAGTGTATTGTCTTCAATAGTTTTGTAGCATTCCAAATTATTTGTAAATAAAAATGAGTCCAATTTAGAGTCTTAGGAGGATCAAAGTCTGTGAATGACCCAACAGTTCTTTGCAGAGCCCACTTGTGCACACACCCACAGTCATAATTTACAGTGTCCAGATAACCTAACATGCAAGATTTTGGAATGTGAAAGGAAAGGTGAAACAACCAGAGAAAAACCCACAGGGGGAACATGTAGACAATGATCAGGCATGGAATTCAAACCCTGGAAAATGGGTCTATAAGGCAGCAATCCAAACCATTGTGCGACCATGTTGCAGACTTGTCTTTACGTTGTTGAATTTTTTATTAATATTAATAACAAGTCAAGCTGTTGTTACAGAGCACCCAAAGTATCTTCCATGAATATTTAATCACAAGCTAATATTATCACAAATTGCTTGGCAAAATAAATACAGAAAATTGAAAATCATCTAAAAGTCGTTTGATAGCTGTGTATGTCTAATAGGTTGTTCTACAGTTTATACAGGAGAGGAGCAGAGGTGTATCAAACAAGAGGGGACTCAGGATTAGTAGAAGAAGAATGAAGCAAAACAGATGGAGAGGCAGTTTGTATATAGTCACTGTAAGGAGAGGCTGCTTTAGGTGAGATCCTTTCTACTAAATGGGAATGGACTATTGAAAAGAACTATTGATCATAAAAAATGACTTTCTTCTGGAAAATAAATATATATTTCTCTTATGGGGAAACAGATGTTAACAATGTAACAATGTTAAGGAGTGGGTCAGTTACAAGACCACTACGATGATGTTCCTGCCTAATTCCTGACGAGAAGTAATCATAACTTCACAGATTAAAGTAATACTTTTTCACTCAGCAGGCTGTATCACCAGTAGTAATGCTCTGCATGAAGATATTTGTTCAGGCTAATATTATAAGTATTAATCCACACGAGGATCAACCTGTGACAGGTGCAATCTCAACCCTATTCTATTAGTATTATCATAGATGATGAAAATTAGCAGTAGGAGGAGTAACATGGTGTTTTATCATGGAAAGTCTTTGGGAGACACCTCTCCTCAAAACAAATACCTTCTCATGCCTGCACAGATTCAGTTTAAAGTGGAACTAAAGTGTAATTCCCTTTTATTCTGCCTGCACTTTATTCTATATCGTGCTACTCTATCAATTCTTTTGGAGAGTCAAGTCCAATGACTTAAATGACTTAAATAATCAATGACTTAAATAATACACATAATCTCTGACAGTAGAGTAAAAAGAGATGCAGGTATTTAAATCATGCAAAGTTCAAATTAATAATCTATACTAATAAACGGCAAAGCCCTCACTAACTCACTCACTGACTGACTGACTCATCACTAATTCTCCAACTTCTCGTGTAGGTAGAAGGCTGAAATTTGGTAGGGTTATTCCTTACAGCTTCCTTACAAAAGTTGGGCAGGTTTCATTTCGAAATTCTACGTGTAATGGTCATAACTGGAAGCTGTTTTTCTCCATTTACTGTAATGGAGATGAGCTTGAAACCCGTGGGGGCGGAGTTTCGTGTGACGGCATCACGCCTTCCACATAATCACGCAGTACGTAGAAAACCAGGAAGAGGCCCAAAAAGCGCTGAAGAAAACATGCATTATATAATTGAGAAGGCAGTGAAACAATAAGAAGCGAGCGAGTAACATATGCAACCATATTCATGAGTTCTGCTACTTCGGAAACAAAGCACGATGTAAACCTAAACTTTAAATTAAGTTCATAGACAGGCTGTTGCTGGCGTTTGTAATTTAGTGCCTGCCCATATAAGGCCGTCCGTCAGCGGCAATCCAATAGCAAACTGCCACGGGTAAATATTCACGGGTGAAGGACTGTCCTTATGCAGGGTGGTGTTTGGCACAAACTCAGCGAAACTGCGAGAGAAAGTTTTAAGTGCCGGGACTTCGGTAACATTAGATACAGCCATGGACATAGCACGACATGGCACCAGCACAGCTGGGAAACTTCGATGCATGTACACCGAGCGGCTCACGTGAACTGACGCAGTGCACAGCCAAAAAGCAACAGTTCCAAAGAGCGCTGAACAAAAAACGAATTACACAATTGAAAAGGCAGCAAAAAAATATGAAGCATCTGATACATACAAGCATATTCATAAATGCAGCTACTGTGGAAACAAAGCACACGGTGGAAAAAGTCAATGACCCGCTAAAGGAAGACAGTGTAAAAAAAACCCGTGCATGCAGTGTGTCGGGTCTCAGATAAAGAAGAAGACGAGCTGTTTATTGATGCAGTAAGAAACGAATCGATGAATGAAACCTGTCATCTTTACAACGATTGACAAACACGGAATGTAACTTGAACACAACACATCCTACAAATACGAACCTGATTGAAAGAAATAATGATAATCAAATCCTTGATGACAGCAACACTCAGTAAAACTCACAAAACAATTACTGTATATTGACAGTCATGTTACGTTATTTTAAAATGTTCCCTTTTCTTTTTCATAGCTTCTTTAACACACTACGTCTCTGCTGCGATACGCGGGTATATATATATGTATATATATACCCCGATCTACATACTCGAATAATGGATACTTTATTCGCCATCAATGATTGTTTAGGTAAAGCCATACTCAGTGTATTCATTAGATGAACGGTAAAAAAGTAAGAGCGAGGGAAAGATGACTTATTGAGGCATGCAAGCAAAACCACAATAGCACGCGGGCTCGATGTACGAAAAAATATATCTTTTCAAGTTTTATTTACTCCATATGTGTCAAACTCAAGGCCCGCAGGCAACATCCGGCCCAACGTGTAATTATATCCGGTCCGCGAGATAATTTTATATACTGTATTATTGTTATTAATGGCCCGGGGATATGAAACACTGGTAACACAATAAACTACAGATCCCATAATGCAGCGCTTCAGCTGCTTTGCCGAACACTTACCGCGTCTCTTCAGTTGTTTCCTTACTTTGCGAAGGAAGCAGCTTTCTCAGAGCTTCTGCACTGTTTTATAAACGAACAATATATAAGAAAGTCCTTTTTCCTTGCTTCGCCAACGAAGCAGCCTTTTTATTTAATCCACGGGTTCTCCGCTGTTTCATTGTTCATTTATTACGATTTTTATAGTTATTGTGTAGGTTTTATTTAATCCACGGGTTCTCTTCTGTGTTCACTGCGGTGTCTTCTTTCGTTTACGAGCTTCGCCAAGGAAGCAGCTTTCTCACAGCTTCTGCACTGTTTTAAAAACGAATGACATATAAGAAAGTGCTTTTTCCTTGCTTCACCAACGAAGCAACCTTTTTATTTAATTCACAGGTTCTCTTCTATTTTATTGTTCATTTGTTACGATTGTTACAGTTATTGTGTAGGTTTTATTTAATCCACGGGTTCTCTTCTGTGTTCACTGCGGTGTCTTCTTTCGTTTACGACCTTTGCCAAGGAAGCAGAAACTTACAACCACCGAAACTTTGTAACGACACAAGACTTCAGGTCACATCTCTACAAAACAACCTAATTGAAGCAACTATATTTACTGGCAGTGCCTCAGGTGACACAGTTTTTATTCCTCGCATCCCCGTTATACCATCTAATCTCCCATTTCAATTCAAACACGTTCAATTTCCAGTAAGGCTCTGCTTCGCAACGACAATTAATAAGTCTCAGGGACAAACACTACAAAAGGTTGCCATTGATTTGAGGCGGGATTGCTTTTCACATGGCCAACTGTATGTTGCATGCTCAAGAGTGAGCTCAGCACACAGCTTAGTCATATTACAACCAGAGGGCTGAACTGACAACGTGGTATACAGAGAGATCCTTAACAATTAATTTTTTACATATTTTCATTCAGTCTAAAAATGTTTACTTTTTTATTAATAAAAATATTCAGACAGTATTTCACCGCTGCGAAGCGCGGGTATTTTGCTAGTACTCTATAATTGCATGTGCCAAATTGAAAGTAAAACAATCCTAATCATACAACCTGATAATGTTAGATGTTTAGTCTTCCAGGTGTCTCTGGTCTTGTGTGCTGTTCAGTGATTCAATACGCCGTATGTGTACCTCAGTCAAGATGGTGTTGGATCAGCTCATTGTCTGACCTTATGAAGCTCATGGAAAGTGTCTACTTCCTTATCCCTGGCAGCTTCTGGCTCACATCTGGGACTTATAAGCTAACAATTGTATTTGACAACCAAGGAGAGTGGTGGGGGAATAGGTTTGTGCTTGTGTAGTTTTAGCAGGCTGTTTCTTTCCTTTGAGAAACCAGTTTAACTTGTTTTTTAAAGAAACTGGCACAGATATTCACCACAGACGTCAGACGTTACATATATATAAATGATAGTTCATAGCAGCAAAATTAATTTTTACCAAAAATGTACCCTTTGTGGAGTTCTACATTCAGTTTATAATTCGCCTTAAATTGTAATGTTTTTACACTTTGTCTGAGTACTTCCTCTTGTTATCAAAGTGAATAAACTCTTACCTTTTAGAAACCAGTCAATGAGAAATATGAAAATATGAAATTTTGTATATGTTTATACACTGTTATTGCTAAAAGTACTACAATATATTCTGTTTTCTTTGCAAACAGCACCTTGAATTTGAATCTTGCAGCTTCTACGTGTTAACTAAAATCTCTGAATTACTTGGACTTGATGGTATAATGATGTAAATTCTTGGCTTTATTTTATTGAAGGAAAACAACATTCCATACAATGAAGTCAAACTTATACAACAAAGAAAACAAAAGCATTCACTATAAGTCGAAATTAACAAAACAGAATTCATGCCTTTTGTTTTGGGGTTTGATTCCAATGTTAGGAACCAGTGCTTTGTTTTTTTTTCCTTAGCACAAAAGTATTTTTTAGATAAAATAAAGCAGGCAAATAAGCATTTTTTAAAAAATAAAAATAAACAATAAAACATTCAATCTCTTATTAAATATTTTTTAAATGGTTGTCCTAATATAATAAATGCCCATATGCTCATTTTAAAAAAGTAAGATCTGCTTTTGACCTGTGTGCCATTTAAGGTTGGTTGTTTTCTTGATCTGTGGGGATGCACTCCTTTTTTAGAACATTATAAACATTAAGATTGGAAAAGCCTTTTCATCCCAACAAAGCTCACCAGTCCTATGCACTTACTTCTTCCAAAAATGACATCAACTCTAGTTTTGAAAGTTCCTAAAGTCCTACTGTGTACCACACTACTTGGTAACTTACTTCATGCGTCTATGGATCTCTGTGTTATGAAAAACTTCCTAATGTTTGTGAAATTTACCCGTACCAACTTTCCAACTTTGTCCCCTTACTCTTGTTGAGCTCATTTTAAAATAAAAGTCTCAATCCACGGTACTAATTTACTTCATAATTTTAAACACTTCAATCCTGTCTCCTCTTCATCTCCTTTTGCTTAAACTGAAAAGGCTCAGCTCTTTTAATCTTTCTTCATAATTCATCCCCTGCAGCCCTGGAATCAGCATAGATGCTCATATCTGAAATTCTTCTAGTGCTGCTATGTTATTTTTTAATCTGGAGAACAAAACTGCACACAGTACTCTAGATTAGGTCTCACCATTGCATTATAAAGTTTGAGTGTAACCTCCCTGGACTGGAACTCTACACATTGTGTGAGTCTAATCTTATTCTGTTAGCCTTCTTAATGGCTTCTGAACAATGTCTGGAAGTTGATACTGTCAAGTCCACTATAGCTTCTAAATTCCTCTCATAAGGTGCTTCTTTCAATTTCCAGACCTCCCATTGTGTATTCAAACCTAACATTTTTACTCCCTACATATAATGCTTGACATTTACTTACATTAAATGGCATCTGCTATAAATCTACCCAAGCCCATATGCTATCCAAGTCCCTCTGTAATGATTCAAAGTATTCTTGATTATCTTTTAGTCCACATATCTTGGTATCAAATGCAAACTTAACCAGCTTGTTACTTGTATTTCTATCCAATGTCACTTACACTCCTATCCAATTCATATTCTCTAAAACATAAAAGTGATTAATGCAGGGTCAGGCCATACAACTTATTAAAAAGTGAAATCATTACAAATTACAGAATAAATATTATTCAGCATGTAATTTACAGTGACGGTGTGGCTGATTACATTTTACTGTAAACAGGCTTCATTTTCTGGATGCTTCCTAAGTACAATCTGCATGTTCTCCCCATGTGTATGTGAGTTTCCTGCCACAGAAAAGGTGAATTGGCAATACTAAATTGATCCCCTGACTTATATGTCTGTTCAGCTTGTGTTTGAGTTACATACTGTCCAGCGGATTGTCCCTGCCTTATGCCCAGTACTTGTAGGCTGCAGATTTAGAAAATGGATGGATGAATGGATAACAAATGCCTTAACACTTGAATTATCAAAGCCTATGAAAAAACTCGTAGTCCCAGCCCACCTTAAATCCCTTCGCACCTCTCCATCAGCGTATTTTGTCTTATAAATGTGTTGATCAACACAAGCAGCCTGCTATCCCATTCCCTCACCCACTGCCACAGCTCAATTCGCAAAGAAGGTTCTCAGTTCTCAGTGTTTAGCTTGGAGTGAAGTGCTAGAGTTGTAGAGGGTAAATAATACATAAATTTTGTGTGTGTTCTATGTCTACAACAATCTCTGTAAACACATTTTTTCATGTTTTAGTAATAAATGACAAAATGTTGACATGGAATGTATAATTTGTGAAGCCTGAAGTTGAAATATCAAATATACTTTCACAAAAGGCACAAGTGTAATATGACAGCTTCTATGGTGAAGTGGTAAGAACTGCTAACTTGTAATAAAGAGGTTGCCTGATCAATCCTGGCTACCTCCCAAATGTACCATGTTGAGTAGTGAGCTGCTCTTATTGTTAATATTATACAATAAATACATACATTTGATTTGCATATGTAAAAGCTGTTGTAAATTTATTGTTTTTTTTAATAGTTTTTTTTTTTTCACTTTTATTCTCTCCGTCACGATCATGATACATACTACTGCCCTAGGGATCTGACGCTGTTAGTTTTTATATGAAACTGGGAGTAACTGTGGATGTGAGTGGTGTTTTGAGACAATGGAACTGGAAATTCTCTGATCTGGAGGGTTAAAAACTGACATACAAACGCTGGTGAATCTGCCTTATTCGGATCTCACCGTCACTTTAATTTTTTTATTAAGTTTTATTGAGTGTTCCTGCTCATGCTGAATTAGTATGCACCTTATATGATCCATGATGTCAAAGCTGCACTGACAAAAAATCAGAGGCATAGGTATATACAGTGGTGTGAAAAACTATTTGCCCCCTTCCTGATTTCTTATTCTTTTGCATGTTTGTCACACAAAATGTTTCTGATCATCAAACACATTTAACCATTAGTCAAATATAACACAAGTAAACACAAAATGCAGTTTTTAAATGATGGTTTTTATTATTTAGGGAGAAAAAATCCAAACCTACATGGCCCTGTGTAAAAAGTAATTGCCCCCTGAACCAAATAACTGGTTGGGCCACCCTTAGCAGCAATAACTGCAATCAAGCGTTTGCGATAACTTGCAATGAGTCTTTACAGCTCTGGAGGAATTTTGGCCCACTCATCTTTGCAAAATTGTTGTAATTCAGCTTTATTTGAGGGTTTTCTAGCATGAACCGCCTTTTTAAGGTCATGCCATAGCATCTCAATGGGATTCAGGTCAGGACTTTGACTAGGCCACTCCAAAGTCTTCATTTTGTTTTTCTTCAGCCATTCAGAGGTGGATTTGCTGGTGTGTTTTGGGTCATTGTCCTGTTGCAGCACCCAAGATCGCTTCAGCTTGAGTTGACGAACAGATGGCTGGACATTCTCCTTCAGGATTTTTTGGTAGACAGTAGAATTCATGGTTCCATCTATCACATCAAGCCTTCCAGGTCCTGAAGCAGCAAAACAACCCCAGACCATCACACTACCACCACCATATTTTACTGTTGGTATGATGTTCTTTTTCTGAAATGATGTTCCTTTTACGCCAGATGTAACGGGACATTTGCCTTCCAAAAAGTTCAACTTTTGTCTCATCAGTCCACAAGGTATTTTCCCAAAAGTCTTGGCAATCATTGAGATGTTTCTTAGCAAAATTGAGACAAGCCCTAGTGTTCTTTTTGCTTAACAGTGGTTTGCGTCTTGGAAATCTGCCATGCAGGCCGTTTTTACCCAGTCTCTTTCTTATGGTGGAGTCGTGAACACTGACCTTAATTGAGGCAAGTGAGGCCTGCAGTTCTTTAGACGTTGTCCTGGGGTCTTTGTGACCTCTTGGATGAGTCGTCTCTGTGCTCTTGGGGTAATTTTGGTCGGCCGGCCACTCCTGGGAAGGTTCACCACTGTTCCATGTTTTTGCCATTTGTGAATAATGGCTCTCACTGTGGTTCGCTGGAGTCCCAAAGCTTTAGAAATGGCTTTATAACCTTTACCAGACTGATAGATCTCAATTACTTCTGTTCTCATTTGTTCCTGAATTTCTTTGGATCTTAGCATGATGTCTAGCTTTTGAGGTGCTTTTGGTCTACTTCTCTGTGTCAGGCAGCTCCTATTTAAGTGATTTCTTGATTGAAACAGGTGTGGCAGTAATCAGGCCTGGGGGTGGCTACGGAAATTGAACTCAGGTGTGATACACCACAGTTAGGTTATTTTTTAACAAGGGGGCAATTACTTTTTCACACAGGGCCATGTAGGTTTGGATTTTTTTTTCTCCCAAAATAATAAAAACCATCATTTAAAAACTGCATTTTGTGTTTACTTGTGTTATATTTGACTAATGGTTAAATGTGTTTGATGATCAGAAACATTTTGTGTGACAAACATGCAAAAGAATAAGAAATCAGGAAGGGGGCAAATAGTTTTTCACACCACTGTATATTTGAAATAATTCATTTTATGACCTGTATAGTACATTTCCGAAAACGTGGCATGGATGCAACATTATTCATATTATTCATATTCATTCACATGCCTTCTTGCACATGTAATCAGTTTTTTTTTTCCTATCTTGCCCAATCTTCACATTTTGATGCATGGTGTTGTTTCTTTTGTACTCCAGGACATGCAGAGGAAAGAATGGTACAGAGAGGTCAGTTCCGCGCTATATACAATTATTAAATTCAAATGTTAACAGTTTCCACACACCCAAAAGCAGGTCAAACATGCTATAGCACACAGCAAATGGCCACCTGCCTGCTCCTGCTCACACTGAATAAGCTCATAAGCTTCTGGTTCATGAAGTCAACGCAGCATCAGGAAAAAAAGAAAGAGACAAATATATGTGACATTTTGAAGAAATCATTTTATGACCTGAATAGTACCAATCACAAAAATGTACTAATGCAATATTATTTGAAAATGAACAGAGTCAGATCGGATGTGAATTTATGGTACTTGTAAAAGTTAGCTTTTTTCAATTTTATTCTCTCAGTCACGTTCACGCTCTCCCTTCTCCCTTACCCCCACCCCCCACCCCTCAAGCCATCAACGCTGTGAATATTCTTGAAAGACTGAGCAAAAAACGAAGAAAAATCTTGGGTTGCAAACGTATGTGAACTGCTGCATTTGAAGATGTTGAAAAAGCAGTTTTTATGTGGTTCAGTGATGCTCATTCAGGAAACATTCTTATTAATGCGCCACTCATTCAAGAAAATGTGAGGTTTGTAAACTCTCTTGGGAGCTCCCCTAACTAGACAGCACGCAGAAGAGCGTCCAGAATTCCGATCTGTCTATGGAAGACTGTTTATCTGTTGCTGGGGCAACAGCAGGCTCAAAGCTATGTTGCGTCTCTCCACCAAAGCAAACAGAAACGATATCAATGGGTGATGCAAGGAACATTGTAAATGCAGTTAACAGGAATACTTGATCACTGATCTGGCCACGACCCTGCCTGACTGCTCTGTCTGTGTATAGAAGAGTGGCAGATCATGCTACAATAAATAAATGTGCCGTTCCTGTTTCAATCTGAATAAAGCTGGTTTTCCTAAAGTACTAAGACTCAGCTTTGTGTTTTGGGGTGCAAGACAGGGACTTATAGTGTTACCCCGATCTTTTATGATTTGCTTCTGTGTCACTTCACTGCAGCACTATGAGCCTGTTTTTGCCCTGCCCCAGCCATGGACAAACAATCTTCCACAGATGCTGCAATTACACTTTGGGACACACTTCAGTATGTCGTTCCTTGTTGGAAAAGAGTTCAGAAACCTCACAATATAAAGAAGAAAAGGATGATTCGGCTCCTGATTGATAACAGTGCTGCCCACAACATGATTTCACATTTAGATGATGTTTGTGTTGAATTACTCCCACCCAATTGCACAGCAGTGCTTCAGCAATTGAATTTGGGCACCATTCGCACCCTGAAATTGTATTATCGCAAGGGAATGCTGAGAAAAATTCTCGCCAGCATAACTTGTAGGTATGGGGAGATTCAAATTAACGTGAAAAAAGCTATTGAAATGATATTAGTCTAAATTACTTTGTCCTAAAATTGGGTTTGGCCCGTAAGATATATATATATAAGGCAGAGCCACACAGGCAGGGTTCAACCAATGAGTTTCCACATTCTTATTCAGCCTGAGCAGAGAACTGAATACAAAGGCAAGTGATGAAGCTTCTGTACCTACCTGCTACTCAACGGAGCACCTTAGAGGCAATTGAGGGAGTAAGGAGAAGGCAGAGTCGCAGAGCAAGAGGAAGGTCTCGTTGAAGGAGAGAAGGGTCTCAAATGAGATGCAGGCAACACTAGTTGACCATGTCATCAACCATGGCTTGAACATGAGAGAAACAGGTCAACGTGTAGACCAATGTGTCACATTTTACCGTGGCTAGCATAATGTGATAATTTGGAAATGAAGATGGATACAGTAAATGTGGCCTCTGCAGTGCAATACTTATAGTACCTATAGATTTAGATATGGTATATGTGACAATGCCGGTACCCTACAAACTCCCTCTTCCCACATGGGAGTCTGTTAAACCAACACCGTTGATAGTTATGACCGAGATCACCTGACAAATGACAACAAATCTCATTGATGCCAGGGGATGGTGTAAAATGCTCAGATGCTTTTATTAAAAAAAAAATCTAAAACAAATGTAAAACCAAAAATGTCCATTGTGCAGTGTTTATAAAAAAACAAATCCATAAAATCAGTGAAATGTGGAGCTAAAATCCATAATAAATAAATCCATTAAAACAGAGGTTAAAATGCAGTCATTGCCGGTGGAGCCTCTGCAGCACAAACTCCTTTCTGCCAACCCCCATTTTAGCTGGCGCCACACTGTGCAGCCAGACCGTCTGAGGTAGGCACACCTCCCATCTTTCTTCGCGCTCACGCAGTTGCTCCTCAGATCCACTGGGAGGTCTTATGTCTCTCTTGCTCCACTCTACACGCTTAGTCAGTGGGGCGAACCAGCCCCGAGAGTGCCTCAGCCCGCGCTCCCATCCAGAGCCCTAGTGGCCCGATCGTTTCTCTCTGACTGCCTTTTACCATCTATTAACCTATAATATTTTATCTAATAACCTAATATTTTATCTCTCTCCCCCTGTGCCGGCCCGTCTCAGCATCTTAATCACTCGCCCATGGATACTGACACGGCTTTATGGATTTAAAACCTGGCTATATTTTGTTGTAGCCGCGGACCTGCTATACCACAGTACATTTCAAAAAAAATACACAAAGATGAGAAAATGTGTGTTTTTTCAGAAGTGCAAAAAGACTCTGAAAAAGGGAGAGAGAGCTTGTATTTAATCCATAAGCAACAGACATAGTTAAATGTGGATAACAACAATTTCACTGCGCACTGGAAAGCAAAATGGATTGCATTGTTTTGCATTTTCCTATCAGTGTGTACTTGGTGTTGTGACAGATAGAGGGCGCTATCGCTCCCTTGAACCCTTGTCCAAGACTCCAAACACCAGGAAAAAGTCCAAAAGTTGACTTTATTTAGTAACAACAGTGCAGAAAGTACCCTCTCCTCCACAATACTCATATAAATCACCAATCACAAATCAATAAACTCTCCACCACTCCCAGACGCATTGCCACCCTTCCGTCCAGCTCAGCTCACCATCTGGGAGCTCCCACAGTCCTTTTATTCTCCCTGACCCAGAAGTGTTCCCAATCCCCAGTCCATGTGATTCTTTATCACTTCCGGGTCAGGTGCAAGTCCTTTTCATTACCCCCTCGAAGTACGTCACTTCTGTCGTCGCTCCTCCTATGACGCACTTCCGGGTTATAGGGCACATATGACTCTTCTGTCCTCCCTGCAGTTCCCTCTTGTGGCCCCTGTGGTATCCAGCAGGGCTGTGTATAAAAACTACATTGTCCATGATTCCCTGCTGGTCTTCGGGGCACCTCCATACTGCAGGGGGCTCCATCTGGCGGCCTGGGGGTATTGGCCGGGATGACAAGCTGGCCATATACCACAGTGTTTAGAATTAGCTATTCATGTGATGTTTTGATGTAGAGTTTTAATATAAAAATACCTTTTTTAGAAGAATTAGTATGGTTTTGAAGTGTGTGTTTTACATGAGATGTCTGAATTGTTTTGAATTGTGTGAGTGTTAATGGGTATTGTGTATAGAGTTTGGATAAAATGAGCTGTAGTTTCAGAAATCAAGTGTAAGCAGTCAGAAAGAACTGTAAAAGAATGTGAATAGAGCTGCAATGCAGAATAATGCTCAGAGACACTTTACTCTAGGTGTTGTCATACACATGCATTTAATTCTGGAAATTATATTATTTCAATTGTAAATCTTAGCTTTTTAAATCTTGAGATAATGTAATGATGTTAATTTAATATGCTTAATCTGGTGATCACTGTTTGCCAACTTCTATGGGTGCAAGAGGTGTCCAACTTAAGGAACTCTTAGTGACTGCTGATTGGGGGGAGAAGTGTGAAGATTATTAATTAAATTATAATTATTATTAATTAAGGAGCATGCCACTTTTGTAACAATGGGATTTTGGAATCGGTTCAGTGGCGGAATTCACGTAACGGGTGCACCCTTTGTGCAGTGTCCATGTTTCCCTGTGTGGGTTTTCTCCAGGTGGTCTGGTTTCCTCTCACAGTCTACAGATGAGCATGTTATTTGGATTGTTGATGCTAAATTGTACCTTGATGTGTGTGTAGCTGGTGCCCTTTCCAGGGATCGTTTGTTGTGCCCAAGACTTTCTGGGATAGACTCCAGTTTCTCTGCATTTCTATTATGGATAAGCAGGGTTAAGGATTGATTTCAGGAAACACTAATGACTTACCTAAAGATTAAATTCATGAGTTATGGATGGTGGTATAAGAAATGTACTGGTACTGATTTTAAAGAATAAGGGGGATGTGCAGAGCTGTAGTAACTGCAGGGGGATACAATTAATGAGCCACAGCATGATGTTATGGGAAAGAGTAGTGGAAGCTAGGATAAGAAGGGAGGTGATGATTAGTGAGCAGCAGTATGGTTTTATGCCAGGAAAGAGCACCACAGATGCAATGTTTGCTCTGACGGTGTTGATGGAGAAGTATAGAGATGGCCAGAAAGAGCTGCATTGCATCTTTGTGGACCTGGAGAAAGCATATGACAGGGTACCTCGAGAGAAGTATGTAAGAGTTGTACAGGATATGTATGAGGGAAGTGTAACAGTGGTGAGGTATGTGATAGGAGTGATGGCTGGACTCAACGTGGAGGTGAGATTGCATTAGAGATCGGCTCTGAGCCCTTTCCTATTTGCAATTTTGATGGACAGGTGGAGAGACAAGATTAGACAGGAGTCCCTGTGGACTATGATGTTTGCTGATGACATTCTGATCTGTAGCGAGAGTAGGTTGAAGAGACCCCAGAGAGGTGGAAATATGCTCTAGAGAGGAAAGGAATGAAGGTCAGTAGGAACAAGACAGAATACATGTGTATAAATGAGAGGGAGATCAGTGGAATGGTGAGGATGCAGGGAGTAGAGTTGGAGAAAGTGGATGAGTTTAAATACTTGGGATCAACAGTACAGAGTAACGGGTATTGTGGAAGAGAAGTGAAGAAGAGAGTACAGGAAGGGTGGAATGGGTGGAGAAGAGTGTCAGGAGTCATTTGTGACAAACGGGTATCAGCAAGAGTGAAAGGGAAGGTCTACAGGATGGTAGTGAGACCAGCTATGTTATATGAGTTGGAGAAAGTAGCACTGACTAAAAAGAAGGAGAGAGCTGGAGGTGGCAGAGTTAAAGATGTTAAGATTTGCAATGGCTATGA
Source organism: Polypterus senegalus (assembly GCF_016835505.1). NCBI lineage: Eukaryota > Metazoa > Chordata > Cladistia > Polypteriformes > Polypteridae > Polypterus > Polypterus senegalus. The sequence goes on along the minus strand of NC_053163.1, from coordinate 96,491,435 downwards.
CAAGGATGGACAGGATTAGAAACAAGTACATTAGAGGTTCAGCTCTCTTGCTTTGGACATATGTAGAGGAGAGATGCTGGGTATATTGGGAGAAGGATGCTAAAGATGGAGCTGCCAGGCAAAAGTAAAAGAGAAAGGCCTAAGAGAAGATTTATGGATGTGGTAAGAAAGGACATGCAGATGATGGTGTAACAGAGCAAGATGCAGAAAACAGGAAGATATGAAAAAGGATGATCCGCTGTTGCAACTCCTAACGGGAGAAGCCGAAAGAAGAAGAAGAAAGTATGGATGGTGGCAGAGCATGGGGTCATCCAACAGGAGACAGACTGTACAACTGTAGAAGTGACCAGAGAGAAGAGTGCATGAGTGGAAGGCCAGAAAAGAGCAAAATGTTGTGAAATTAAATTCTCTTTTGAATTTGGGGGAAAATCTTATATTATTGTAATCATAATAAGAAAAATGAAAAGCTACTGTGTTTGTCAAATATTCATGTAGCATGCAAGAACTGAATTAACAACTGTGCACCCTTTCCACTATGCTATTTAAACGGGTTTATTTATGAATATGGAGTTGTAAAAGTAATCACTGAAGAAATCAAAATCATGCAGAGGAGGATGGAAGAAGGTTATAAGAATACTATTTCTATTTCTAATATATGACAATTGAATAAAGCTTTAAAGTTTACCAAGTAGTATTGTAATAAAACATGGATTCCAGCAGCTTGACACTTAACTTCACAGGTGTTTAATCTTAGCATATTGTACTTTGCTGTGCTTTTTAAACTATGACAGATGTTAGTGACGATTTATTCCTGTGGCTCTCAATGTGAATATCAGGAGTGTACACATAAATGTGGATAGGTGAATCCTTTAATGAGGTAATGAAGACTATAAGGGACTGGGCAGTCTAATGGTCTGGAATCCCTACAGATTTTATTTTTTTCTCCAGCCGTCTGGAGTTTTTTTTTCTGTCCACCCTGGCCATTGGACCTTACTCTTATTCTATGTTAATTAATGTTGACTTATTTTATTTTCTTACTGTGTCTTTTATTTTTCTATTCTTCATTATGTAAAGCAATTTGAGCTACTTTTTGTATGAAAATGTGCTATATAAATAAATGTTGTTGTTGTTATATTTTGTATGTGGAATTGGCTAAGCCTTGACTGGAAAACAAAGCATAATCAAATGAGACACAGAAAACCTAAAAAAGGAGGGTCATGGAGGAATGCCCAATATGGATGAGGTTTTTTTTTTTATTTTGTTTAATATAAAGAAAGAAAATGTTGTTGGTTATCTGTGGGAATTTAACTCAGAGGTGTTGGCTCATAGACATGTATCCCATCCACTATGCTACTGGTCACCACCTGTTTCTCAGCTGATACTGTACATTATACTGTATAATGAGAAAAAAGAACATTACACTGAGATGGAAGGTAATAATGTAATGTTACCTTATATATATATATATACTAGCAAAATACCCGCGCTTCGCAGCGGCAAAGTACTGCATTAAAATTTTTATTAAGAAGAAAATTTAACCTTTTTAAACTGAGGGAAAATATGCCAATAATTATTTGTTAAGGATCTCTTTGTATACCATGTTGTCAGTTCGGCCCTCCGGTTGTAACATGTCCAAGCTGTGTGCTGAGCTTACTCTTGAGCATGTAACTTACAGTTGGCCATGTGAACAGTAATCTTGTCTCAAATCTCACAGCTTGGATTGCTGCTGTCAAAATCGGTTTGAGTTTCATGGTTTGTTTCAATTGCGACAGTATTTGCAGGATTTGTTGTGTTGAAGTAACATTCGGCATCTGTCAAGCATTGTAAGCACACAACCGGTTTCATCTATAACTTCACATCCAGCTTTTTAGAGTTTAAACTTTCATAAACATCAAAGTGTCCACTACTGAAATCGTCACCTGTGAATCTAAGATGTTTAAGAGGCATTGGCGGTTGTCAAAAGGTGTAAAATATTTGGCCATTTCGGTACACTTGAAAGCGACAACCGAACAATTCAGCGGCAGCCATCAACTCACATGCAGAACCATAGGTGAAGGGCTTAAGCATTTCACTCTTCTAGTGCTCCTGTGTAGTATAATTATCACCTGTACTGTCATCAGTCCACACCTTGAAGCTGTCCCAGTCATTCAATACATAAGACACAATGTTCCTCCGGATATCAAGAGTGAGCCTGATATGGCCGTGCAATATGTAACAAAGAGAATGGAAAAGATAGGTGCCATCTCCGGGCATGGAAACCACTCGGTAAGTGACAGTTCTTTGACTGATGGTGATCACCTCGATAGACATGTTAATGGGGGTACGGTTGGAATGATAAAGGAAATGGGTACCTGAACAATGTAAAGTAAGTCTAAAATACCTACACAATAACTATAATCGTAATAAATGAGCAATAAAACAGCGGAGAAGCCGTGGATTAAACAAAAACGCTGCAGTTATCAACAGGAAGACGTGAATCCCGTGGCGAAGCAAGGAAGGGAATGTAGAGACTGGAGCGATGGACGGCCTTATATAGGCAGGCAGCCAACAACGTGGGAGGCGTTGGGATGGGGGACTAAACGCGGCCTCACACGGTGACCGAGCTGCAGGCTATGAACGTATATATGTACGTAAGTAGGATTCAGTTAGCGTTGGGAGCGTGCGTACAAAATTCCTTGAAGATGGGCCCATAAGTAACAAAGACCGTTGAAAAGTTCAATATGGCGGCCGACAGTGGCATCATTACACTGAAATAAGTACCAAATTTCAGCCTTCTACCTACACGGGAAGTTGGAGAATTAGTGATGAGTCAGTGAGTGAGTCAGTGAGGGCTTTGCCTTTTATTAGTATAGATATATATATATGTATATATATATATATACTAGCTAAATACCCGTGCTTCGCAGCGAAGTAGTGTGTTAAAGAAGTAATGAAAAAGAAAATGAAATGAAAAAGAAGAAACATTTTAAAAATAACGTAACATGATTGTCAATGTAATTGTTTTGTCACTGTTATGAGTGTTGCCTGTCATATACTGTATATATCTATACTAATAAAAGGCAAAGCCCTCACTGACTCACTCACTCACTCACTCACTCACTGACTAATCACTAATTCTCCAACTTCCCGTGTAGGTAGAAGGCTGAAATTTGGCAGGCCCATTCCTTACAGCTTACTTACAACAATTAAGCAGGTTTCATTTTGAAATTCTACGCGTAACGGTCATAACGGTCAACAACGTCCGCCAAGTTGAACTTTCTTATTTACAGCCCCATATTCACAAAATTTGGTAGGTGGCTTCCCCGAGCTAACCGAAACCAATGTACGTACTTATTTCGGTGGTATGACGCCACTTTCAGCCGCCATATTGAATTTTCCAACATCACTAATTCTCCAACTTCCCGTATAGGTAGAAGGCTGAAATTTGGCAGGCTCATTCCTTACAGCTTACTTACAAAAGTTAAGCAGGTTTCATTTCGAAAATCTACGCATAATGGTCATAACGGTCAACAACGTCCGCCATGTTGAACTTTCTTATTTATGGCCCCATCTTCTCGAAATTTGGTAGGCGGCTTCCCTGCACTAACCGAAACCAATGTACGTACTTATTTCGGTGGTATGATCCCACTGTCGGCCACCATATTGAACTTTTCAACAGTCTTTGTTACTTATGGGCCCATCTTCAAGAAATTTGGTACACGGGTTCCCTTTTTGTTTAATCCACGGCTTCTCCGCTGTTTTATTGTTTGTTTATTACAATTATAGTTATTGTGTAGGTATTTTACACTTACTTTACATTGCTCAGTTACCCATTTCCTTTATCATTCTAACCCCCATTACCATGTCTATTGAGATGATCACTATCGATCAAACAACTATCACTTACCAAGTGGTTTCCATGCCCGGAGATACCACCGACCTTTTCCATTCTCTTTGTTACATATTGCACGACCATATCAGGCTCAGTCTTGATATCCGGAGGAACATTGTGTCTTATGTATTGAATGACTGGGACAGGTTCAAGGTGTGGACTGATGACGGTACAGGAGATAATTATACTACACAGGAGCACTGTAAGAGTGGAATGCTTAAGCCCTTCACCTATGGTTCTGCATGTGAGTTGATGGCTGCTGCTGAATTGTTCGGTTGTCGCTTTCAAGTGTACCGAAATGGCCAAATATTTTACACCTTTCGACAACCGGCAATTCCTCTTAAACATCTTAGATTCACAGGTGACGATTTCAGTAGTGGACACTTTGATGTTTATGAATATTTAAACTCAAAAGCTGGATGTGATTTTATCGCTGAAACCGGTTGTGTGCTTACAACGCTTGACAGATGCTGAATGTCACTTCAATACAACAAATCCTGCAAATACTGTCATAATTGAAATAAACCATGAAACTCAAACCGATTATGACAGCAGCATTCCAAGCTGTGAGATTTGAGACAAGATTACTGTTCACATGGCCAACTGTAAGTTGCATGCTCGAGTAAGCTCAGCGCACAGCTTGGTCATGTTATAACCGGAGGGCCGAACTGACAACATGGTATACAAAGAGATCCTTAACCAATAATTATTGGCATATTTTCCCTCAGTTTAAAAAGGTAAAATTTTCTTCTTAATAAAAATTTTAATGCAGTACTTTGCCGCTGCGAAGCGCGGGTATTTTGCTAGTATATATATATACACACACACATACCTATAAAAATATATATATATATATACATATACACATATACATATATACATATACATACATATCTAAATATATACATATCCACATATATATATACACATACATATATACATCCACATACATCCACGTATATACATATATAGCAAAATACCAGCTCTTCGCAGAGAAGTAGTGTGTTAAAGAAGTAAAAAAAAAAGAAAAGGAAACATTTTGAAAATAACGTAACATGATTGTCAAAGTAATTGTTTTGTGTATTTGGTGGCAGCGTCACGAAGTTGTTTTCGGTAGCTGCATCAGAAAATGTACCACAACGCCTGACACGCCTCCTTTTTAGTGTTTTCTCACAGCTTGATTGCTGCTGTTATAATTGGTTTGAGTCTATATATATATATATATATATATATATATATATATATATATATATATATATATATATATATATATACACATACATATCTTCATATATATATACATATCTACATATACACATATATATATATATATATTGTGGACCCGGACAGGCGGACATGTTGTTTATCACCACCACACGTTTATTATTTACAATATTTACAATAGTTTTATGTGCACCACAAACCCCAACACAGTCCTGGCCACTCAATGCCTTCTCTTCGGGCCGCCTCCACACTCTCTGCTCCTGCCTCGTCCTGCTTCCACCCGACTCCAGCCTTGAATGAAGGGAGACGGCCCCTTTTATATGGTCCCGGATGAGCTCCAGGTGCTTCCCGGCATTCCCTCCTGGACACGCCACAGTGTGGCGGAAATGCCGGCTGTTCTCCCGGAAGCTCTCCAGGTGTCCCTCTTCTTCTTCCCCCCAGCACTTCCTGGTGTGGCGGAAGTGCTGAGGTCCAGGGTCCCCAAGGCATTTGGGCGCCACCTGGCGGTGACCACGGGTCCCTACAGGGTTGGGCTTCCAAGCCCTCTACCCATGGCCCCCAAAGCAACCAGGATGGCGGCCCCCACGTGATCCCAGTTGGGCGCAAGTCCACTTCTGGTCCTTCAAGGCGTCCCGTCGCCCCTGGCAGCCCTATATATATATATATATATTGTGGTCCCCGGCCAGGGCTGGAGCATGGCCGGGACGCCCAGGAGGACCAGAGGAGGGCTTGTGCCTCCTCCAGACCGCGAGGGGGCGTCCGTCCTGGTTATGTTGGGGGCCTCGGGTACAGAGCTTGGAAGCGGCGGCGCCCAGATGCCTGAGGAACCCTGGAGCCCAGCACTTCCGCCACACCAGGAAGTGCTGGGGAAGACGACAGGGACACCCGGATGGCTTCCGGTGCGCAGCCGGCACTTCCGCCACACTGGGGTGTGGCCAGGACTGATTGCCGGGAAGCAGCTGGAGCCCATCCGGGTTCCCATTTAAGGGGCCACCACCCTCCAGTCAGCAGTGGATGTCGGGTGGAAGAGGACAGAGCTGGAGAGAGGACGGGAGGCGGCCAAGAGAAAGCCACTGGAAGAGTGAGGCCTGGACATTGGGGGAATCGGTGCTGGAGGCACTGGGGTGTGTGAGTGCACAAAAGATTTGTAATTATATTGTAAATAAACAGTGTGTGGTGGAACTATGTTGTCTGTCTGCCTGTGTCCGGGTCCCAGTCCACAATATATATATACATACCTATCTACATCATATATACACACACATACATACATACATACATACACACACACAAATCTATACTAATAAAAGGCAAAGCCCTCACTGACTCACTCACTCACTCACTCACTGACTGACTCATCACTAATTCTCCAACTTCCCGTGTAGATAGAAGGCTGAAATGTGGCAGGCTCATTCCTTACAGCTTACTTACAAAAGTTGGGCAGTTTTCATTTCGAAATTCTACGCGTAATGGTCATAACTGGAAGGTATTTTTCTCCATTTACTGTAATGCTGGAAAGCCGTGGGGGGCGGAGTTTTGTGTGACATCATCACGCCTCCCACGTAATCACGTGAACTGACTGTCAACGCAGTGCGTAGAAAACCAGGAAGACCTCCAAAAAGCGCTAAAGAAAACATGCATTATATAATTGAGAAGGCAGCGAAACAATAAGAAGCGAGCGAGTGACATATACTACCATATCCATGAGTGCTGCTACTTCGGAAAGAAAGCAAGGTGTAAACCTAAACTTTAAATTAAGTTCATAGTCAGGCTACCGCTGGCGTTTCTAATGCCCACGGGCAATGCGGGATACAAGTTTAATGAGAGGACGCAGGATATAAACGAGAGTTTTGATCACTTTGTAACTAAGTTAAAATTGCAGGTGAGGGGCTGTGCTTATGCAAATTCTGAGAGACTGTGTTTGTGGGGGATTGACAGTTAAGGCGGGTGGGGGAGTCATGTCATCATCTCCCCTCCCATTTACCTGATTTCGCTCTGAGCTGAGCTCTGCAACTAACGCCGTCTTTCGAAGCAACTTCGTCAACTGCCACCAAAAACTCCCAGAAAAATCCACAAGTTAATACACACGCTGTGTCTAGAGTTTCTCCACACTGAATCCTCCAGGCACTACTTACAAAAGGTTACATTGACAATCGTGTTATTTTTAAAATAGTTCCTTTTCTTAGCACAAGCACAGCAGAGAAGCTTTGATGCATGTACTCCATAACACGTTAAAAACCACGCATTTAATCACAAGCAAAGGGGAACTTCTGTCAATGCATGATTTCCTGGTACACCGATTGCATTGATCAGCGCTTCCCGATTCATTTTAGTCTCGCACACCCTTGGTTTGAGAAGAAGTATAAGAAAATATGAGGTTAACACAGAAAAACAGATCACCAATTGAAGCTTTATGAATAATCGATTCGCCATCAATAATTGTTTTGATAAAGCCATACTCCGTGTAATCCTCCTTCCATGTCATAATTTTTCCGCCACTAGCCATGATTAAATGAACGATAAAAAAGTAAGAGCGAAGCGAGGGTGACTTATTCAGGCAGGCAGGCGACAGCTCAATAGCTCGAATTTGGATATAAGTAGCTTCTATTTAGTCGCCAGAAATATCTTTGTTAGGAGTAGAAGTTGAATTTAGTCTTTAAATTTCTATGGTAAAGAAAAAGTTATCCAATGATGACTACATTTAACTATATAAAGTCAAAACTTGTATATATAAAGTCATTCGCGAATATATAAAGTCAAAACTTGATTATATAAAGTCACTGTCAGAATAAATAAAGTCAAAACTTTAATATATAGCCTAAAGTCATTCCCAAATATATAAAGTCAAAACCTGACCATATAAAGACGGCGTTGGAATATTTCGGAATATATAAAGTAAGCACTGGAATATATAAAGTCAAAAGTTAAATATATAAAGTCAGCATCGGAATACAGGCTATAAAGTAAGCGCTGCAATATATAAAGTCAAAACTTCAATATATAAAGTCAGCGTTGGAATATACAAAGTCAGCGCTGGAATATCCATCCATTTCCCAACACGTTGAATCCGACCACAGGGTCACGGGGGTCTGCTGGAGCCAATCCCAGCCAACACTGGGCGCAAGGCAGGAACCAATCCTGAGCAGGGCACATGCATCATTTTTAAAACATTAACCGAACAGTGTTTTTTTAATTTATTTTTCTGAATACGTTTTTGTTAACTTAGTTCAGTTCAGAGTCGTTTCAATCAATAGATTTTGACTTTCACTTTATATATTCAGGAGTGAGTTCATATACTCTGATGTTGACTTTATATAATCAGGAATGACTTTATAAATTCCGACGCTGACTTTATATATTCAGGTTTTGACTTTATATATTCCAGCGCTGACTTTATATATTCTGACGCTAACTTTATATATTCAAGTTTTGACTTTATATATTCCAGCGCTGACTTTATATATTCAAGTTTTGACTTTATATATTCAGAAAAAAGTTTTGACTTTATGTATACCGACGCTGACTTTATATATTCACAAAATAAATTTATTTGCCTGTTTGGCACTCCATAGTATATGTGTGTGTTGTATATATGTACACATGTATGTATGTATATATATATATATATATATATATATATATATATATATATATATATATATATATATATATATATATATATATATATATATATATATATATATATATATATTCCAGCAACACTCATGACAATGACAAAGCAATTACATTAACAATCATGTTACGTTATTTTTAAAATTTTTCCTTTTCTTTTTCATAACTTCTTTAACACACTACTTCTCTGCTGCGAAGCGCGGGTATTCTGCTAGTTATATATATGTGTGTGTGTGTGTGTGTGTGTGTGTATGTATATATATATACATACATATATGTGTATATATATGTATGTGTCTATATGTGTGTGTATAGCTTTGGTCACTGAGTGCAAGGGAAAAATAATAAAATGTAGTCTATAAGTTATCAAACAGTAAAACATTAACGTTTTAAGAAGTACAGGTACATTGAGCACTACTGGAGTGGTTGCGGGTAAACTACATTTTAAAGACGGTGTAACACAACAGGTAAGTAGTACTAACAGCAGCTAAAATGTATATGGATCATCTCTTGGTAGTAGATCCCTTTTGAAAGGCACTACACGACGGCTGTGGTATAGAAATTACATTTTCTATGTGAACGTCCAAATTTCTGCCTCTGGTAATGTGCCTTACCGGCATTACCAGCAATTAAAGAAAAAAGTTTTGTGTCCTCTGCAGTGTTAGGAGAGAAAGGCTTTGGTTTGGGATAAAAGGAAAAAAGGTGTAAAGAAAGGAAAGTTGCCCTTTTTCTTTTATATAGTATAGAGAGATGTCTTCGCTGACGATATGAACGCCTTTTGGGGACAGTCGCATTGGTTTTGTGTAGACTGGTGAGACATCCCTGCCATTAATCGGCTGTGATGGCACTGTCAGTCCTCCACTCCTGTGCGTGTCTTCATAATCCGAGCTGACGACCTCATAATCGTATACGTGCAAAAGTGCGAAGCGCCTTAATATTAGTTTGCCGCTGTGTAGAAAAGGGATCCCGCGTTTGCACTTGTCTGGGCTATAGCTCAGGGGAAGGAGGAAAACAATTAAAAGTGCTCACTTTGACTTAAGGCAGTCAGCGTCTCAAAGGCCAGCACAGCTATGCATGCGCGCCGGCTGTTCGAGTTTTGCAGGGCAGGAGACGCCACTTTTTGCAGACATGTTCACGTGATCAGAAGTCTCCGCGCTGTTTGGAGGTTATATATATGTTATGGTGTATAAAATCTACATTTTATTCTGTATTATATTTTGCTCAAACCCAACAAGATGAATTCAGATGTAGGAGGCATTATAATAAAAAGACATATCCTCTTTTGTATACCTCACTGTTACAGCCTGAGAAAGAAAGCCTGACCTGATACCTCAGGTCATTGATTACTTTACGGATGGACATCTGGGACATCAATGGGGTTTACAGCCTGAGAAAGGAAGAACTGAGGCAATCTCAAAGAACTTTATTACCTGCGGAGCAAAATTCATCCATCATATTGACAGCCAGCCAATCAGGTGCATGGCACACTTAATGTGCTGTGAAACCACGGTATGAAACTTTATAATAAATATGCCTCATTTTTAAGCAACGTCAGAAGCAGAAGAAGAAGAGAAACAGTGATGACGGAAGAGCTACGTCAGAGAATACAACAAAGACACGTGTAACCAGTTTTCATCCGATTGTCAGTTAACAGCATTCTCATGAACATCGTTTGCTAAATCATCCTTGACATCACTGATTCCTTTCAGTAAGCTTTTTTAAAGACTATTTTATCCAGACTTTACTATCGAACTTATTTTCTATTACTTATTATTTGTTCTTTAATAAAAAGTAATTTGTTTTCATCTTTCTATGCTTTTGTCTTAATATCTAGAGTGATTGAAGTAATAAGGTAGATTTCTAAGAGCACCTGAAGCAGCTAGAGATTTTGCCATTTAGCTCTACACTGCGGGGTTTTAAGGCTGAGAGCGAGGGTGCCGCTCGAAAGTTAGGGGCAATGTGAGAAGAAGGTGTTCTTGGCTAATAAATGGCCTATAGTCAAGGATACTGAGTCTTTGTATGTTTTAATATTTTCTTGGAGACCAAAAGTAATATTTAGGTCTGAGGTCTATTTAAAACATCGCATGTTGTCCGTGCCGATAGTAAATAAGTCTCTTGATGTGCTGAGAGAGTGACAAGTTGTGTTATACCTAAAGCATTTATGTGGTTCTTTTCCTTTGAAGTGCTAAAAGTTAGCCAACTGTGTGTGTGTCATTCATAGGGCACTGTTGTGGTTAGGGTCTGAGTGTATGTGTATCTATGTATGCGTGTGTTATTATTTAGGGTGCGGGAGTAGACCAATCCAATAACGAACTTGACAAACGAAAAGGGTAACTTAAATATAGTCGATAATACAATATATATATATATATATATATATATATATATATATATATATATATGTATGTATGTATGTATGTGTTAAAGAAGTAACGAAAAAGAAAAGGAAACATTTTAATAATAACGTAACATGATTGTCATTGTCATGAGTGTTGCTGTCATATATATATATACTGCTCAAAAGAATTAAAGGAACACTTTTTAATCAGAGTTTAACATAAAGTCAATGAAACTTATGGGATATTAATCTGGTCAGTTAAGTAGCAGAGGGGGTTGTTAATCAGTTTCAGCTGCTGTGGTGTTAATGAAATTAACAACAGATTCACTAGAGGGGCAACAATGAGATGACCCCAAAACAGGAATGGTTTAACAGGTGGAGGCCACTGACATTTTTCCCTCCTCATCTTTTCTGACTGTTTCTTCACTAGTTTTGCATTTGGCTACAGTCAGTGTCACTACTGGTAGCATGAGGTGATACCTGGACCCTACAGAGGTTGCACAGGTAGTCCAACTTCTCCAGGATGGCACATCAATACGTGTCATTGCCAGAAGGTTTGCTGTGTCTCCCTGCACAGTCTCAAGGGCATGGAGGAGATTCTAGGAGACAAGCAGTTACTCTAGGAGAGCTGGAGAGGGCCATAGAAGGTCCATAACCCATCAGCAGGACCAGTATCTGCTCCTTTGGGCAAGGAGGAACAGGATGAGCACTGCCAGAGCCCTACAAAATGACCTCCAGCAGGCCACTGGTGTGAATGTCTCTGACCAAACAACCAGAAAGACTTCATGAGGGTGACCCAAGGGCCCCATGTCCTCTAATGGGCCCTGAGCTCACTGCCCAGCAGCATGCAGCTCGATTGGCATTTGCCATAGAATACCAGAATTGGCAGATGCACCACTGGTGCCCTGTGCTTTTACAGATGAGAGCAGGTTCACCCTGAGCACGTGACAGAAGTGAAAGGGTCTGGAGAAGCCATGGAGAACATTATGCTGCCTGTAACATCATTCAGCATGAGCAGTTTGGTGGTGGGTTAATGATTGTCTGGGGAGGCATATCCATGGAGGGTCACACAGACCGCTACAGGCTTGACAAAGGCACCTTGGCTGCCATTAGGTATCCGGATGAAATCCTTGGACCCATTGTCAGACCCTATGCTGGTATAGTGGCTCCTGGTACACGACAATTCCTGGCCTCATGTGGTGAGAGTATGCAGGCAGTTCCTGGAGGATGAAGGAATTGATACCATTGACTGGCCACCACACTTTCCTGACCTAAATCCAATAGAACACCTCTGGGACATTATGTTTTGGTCCATCCAATGCCACCAGGTTGCACCTCAGACTGTCCAGGAGCTTAGTGATGCCCTGGTCCAGATCTGGGAGGAGATCCCCCACAACACCATCTGTCATCTCATTAGAAGCATGCACCAATGTTGTCAGGCATGTATACAAGAACACAGGAGCCATACAAAGTGCTGCGTACAATTTTGAGTTGCTGCAATTAAATTTTGGCAAAATGGACTAGCCTGCCACATAATTTTTCACTCTGATTTTTGGGGCGTCTTTGAATTCAGGGCTCTGTAGGTTGATCATTTTCATTTCCATCAAACGATGTGGCATCCTTTCGTTCCTAACACATTACCCAGTCTATATCAGTATAGATATCCAGGAGGATTTCTTTTTCCCATTGAGATCTGATGTGTTTTCAAAGTGTTCCTTTAATTTTTTTTGAGCAGTTTATATACACATACGCCCCCGTGCCTGAACAACCCTGGAGCCCAGCACTTCCACCACACCAGGAAGTGCTGGGGGGAAGAAGACAGGGGACACCTGGAGGGCTTCCGGGTGCGCAGCCGGCACTTCCGCCACACTGGGGCGTGTTCTGCGGAGGAGTGCCGGGAAGCAGCTGGAGCCCATCCGGGTTCCTATTTAAGGGGCTGCCTCCCTTCAGTCGAGAGCAGAAGTCGGGTGGAAGAGAGACGGAGCTGGAGAAAGGACCGGAGGCGGCCAGAAGGCGATTGGACTGTGTGCCCTGGACATTGGGGGAACGGTGCAAAAGGCACTGGGGAGTGCACGTAAATACTGTAAATATTGTAAATAAAGGGTGTGTTGGGTGAACCAATGATGTCCGTCTGTCTGTGTCCGGGTTCAAGTTCACAACATATACATCCACATATATATACATATACTGTATATATATATATATATATGCACAAAACCACGCTTTTATCAAGGCTTCTGTCGGGTAGTCTTTTGAAATGAAATTTTCCTCCAATCAGTCGTAGCAACGCGCTTTCTTCCCACTGTTACATTTTTGTAGCTCTGATATGTGAATCAATGTAATCAGTATACCAGGAAATCATGCATTGACAGAAGTTCCCCTTTGCTTGGAATGCAAAGTGTGATTAAATGCGTTATTTTTTAACGCGTTATGGAGCACATGCATCGAAGCTTCTCAGCTGTGCTTGTGTTAAGAAAAGGAAACATTTTAAAAATAACACAATTGTCAATGTAACGTTTTGTAAGTAGTGCCTGGAGGATTTAGAGTGTGGAGAAACTCAGAGACAGCGTGTGTATTAACTTGTGGATTTTTCTGTGAGTATTTGGTGGCAGCGTCACAAAGTTGGTTCCGCAAGACTGCGTTAGCTGCGGAGCTCAGCTCAGAGCGAAATGAGGTTAATGGGAGCGAGTAGGAGACCGCGGACGGATTTGAACGCACCTGGGAACACATTCGCCGGCAGGGAATGGCGGGGTACTAACTTTCTCCCTCTGCGTCCTCATAGGAAAAAAGACCCTCCGCCACCATAAGCCGAGTTTTAACCGCAGTACGGTACATTCGCCCTTCCTCCGCCATCTTGTCCTGACGTCATCAATCCCATCCTCCCTCACGGTCCTTCCCAGCATCCCTCCACTTCCGGCTCCTCCCTAATAAAATGGCCGTCGACGCCATGATACGGTGTCGCGCATATGAACAGTTTTGTTTATATTTTTGACCTTTCTTTTGAAATTATATTGTGGATTGTAGACAATATACGGGCCGGAAAACCCCAAACCTTTTTGTTGTCTTCTCCTCCCTCTTTTACAATATATATATATATTGTAATCGAGGATTTGCCTGTAAAACTGAAAATCTCATTCCAAAATAGGGAAGTGTCGTCTGGTACAGACAGAGATGACTTTTATACAGATGCTCTGGTTACATAAAATGCATAGCAAATCACATTGATGTTAAGGGCTCTGTACGATTGTGTATGGTCTGCCCATTTCTTGAAAATCCTTGAGGAACCTTAGACTGTCCTTAAGAAATATTGTTACAGTCATGGAAAATCCCAGAAGAAGTGGTGTGGAGTAATTTTCTATTTACAAAAGGTTTGTCAGTTGTGGATGGGAACTGAACTTAAACTCCCTTGTTCAGAGGTGTGTATCCTACCCACTAAACTAGCATACCTGGCACTGGTTCCTGTCTCAGTTGATACTGAACAAAGAAGAAGAAGAGTTTGAGATGGATGCTAATTGTTGAACTTTACCTCATATTTGTGTTAAGTTCTTATTCAACTCTCTTTCAGTCTGTTTGAGGGCAGGTGGAGGCTTTTCTGTGTTTGACAAAAAATAGAAATGTGTGAAATATGCCATTTCAAGCCAGCATAGAGATATGGTGTAGTGGGTGGAATACCTGCCCTTAAGGTAGTGGTAATGGGGTCGATTCCCAGCCATGATATTAAAACATGTTTTAGTGTAAGTTTTCATGATTGTCTATATTATAAGTGAGTAAGGCCATGTTCTATCAGGAATTGCATATTGTTATTTGTGGAGCAGGTATGACGTCATATCATTGTAATCTTTTGGACACTAGGTAACTAAAGACTACATTTGCATCACTTGGATTTTCAATAGAATCTCTGTGATTCTGGACTATTATCAAAATGTGACATGAAAACTGTGACATGCACTGTGTGCTTCTCTTCAAATGACATTAAATATACTTAATAGATGTGGAGAAATAGTGAAAAATGATGGTGTCCAGGTCAGGTGGATTAGAGGGAAGTGATTGTTGATTACTCAGTGATTCATGCAATTTCATCCCACAGGTTCAAGTCCAGGAGGAGTCACTCCTTGAAGCCTGGAAGAACAGAGAAGGGTAAGCAGAGACAAGAGACTCACTCCACAGTTGTGTTTGACAATGAAAGTTTTTTTTAATGGGTTGTACCATCAGAGTATGCATACCTAATGGATGAAGTAAACATGCTTGTCAATGTAAGTTTTCATGGGACTAATTCTGTGGCCAAACAGGCACTAAATGCTGCATAACTTTTAACTTAAAATGTGTTTCCTTTTTATGTTAACTGTACATATATTTTTTTCTTCATTTGCTGGATACCTCTGCATGGCTGTAGCTGTTTTCTGAACTGTTTGTTTGGATGTTATAGTTGTTCTTATTTGCACACTCACTGGTACTGCATATTGGTACACATTTGTCAATAGTTAGAGCTCAGTGGTCTGTTTCCTAAGCCAGTGGCACAAAACCCTTAACGCACACCCAGCAGTTTGCTCTCTGCACACTAATCCCTTAAACACTTCCTGCTCAACACATCACGTAGTGTTCAATTTCCAAGCACAACTTTCTATGATCAGCTCTCATACTATATTTTCATAATTCTAAGTTAGAAAATGCTAACATTTGGAAATCAGAAAACTTAACACAGAGCTCCACTGAGCAAACACTGCAGATCTTTTCTCCACACGTTTATACCAATGCTATCCAATGTGAAAATTGTATCATATTTACAGTTAGAGGCATGAGACTGAATTAAAGAAAAAAATATTTTAAGGTGATGAGGGGAGGGAGTGAACCCATGACCTCCAGGCTTACAATGTACATATCCAAATATTGACAGTGATGTGACTGCTAAGTTACCACTGGCGCACTACACACTATAGTTTGTACTGTCAGAGTATGCATACATATATATGGGGAATGCATGAATTAGACACGCCTTTCATTGTAACTTTTCATGGGGCGGCAGACGTTGAGGTTTGGTTTCTGGAACACCCAATCTTCTCTGTTGTAGATGTTCCATCATATTCACCCTTTCTGAACCTCATTAAGGAGTTCTTTTCCTGATATCAATAAAATACAGTAAGAGGCATTAGACTGACATACAGTAAAAAAAAGAATTAACCATCAAGTGTCAGAAGAGGGATTTGAACCCATGACTTCCAGGGTCACAATGTACATGGCCAACCATTTTTACAGTGTTTTGAGCAATAGGCTACAGGAACTGCTGCTACAGCCTCACTATCACAACAGAGTGTATCTTTAGAGTGTACATATACAGTATAAGGAGAAAAGACACACAATGGATGAGAAATGTTTGTCAGATAGGGTTCAACCAATAATTTTCCACATTTTTACTCCACTTGAGCTGTCTGAATATAAAGAAAACTGAAGAGGCTTCTTTATTTTTAGTTGACTGGTACACAATGGAGCACCATTGAGGCAACCTACAGTGTCGGAGAGGAACGGGAGAGGAGAGAGGCAGAGAGGAAAAGGAAAGACTATTTTGGTAACAGCGGGATTTTGAAATCCATTCAGTGGTGAGATTCAAATACTGGTTGTGCCCTTTGTGGAGTTTGCATGTTTTCCCTGTGTCAGTTTTCTCCAAATTCTCTGCTTTCTTCTCACAGTCCATAGACATGCAGGTTTGTTGAACTGTTCATGTTAAATTGTTCTTTGATGCGTGTGTCCTCATTGGGAATGGCTGGTGCCTTGTTCAGTGATTGTTCCTTGTTCCCATTACTTGTGTGGAAACACCCCATCTTCTCTGAATCCCTGTTTCTGGATAAGTAGGGTTAGAAAAAGGATTTCTAATTTATGACAGTTAAATTAAACTGTATACCCTTTCAAGTTATGTTGTAGTACATCAATGATCCCATCAGCTTCATACTTAACATCTCAAGTACTCCATCTGAACATATTGTGGTCTAATCTGCATTTTAAACTATTAGAGATATTCTTGATGATTGGTTCTGGTGGCTGATCACTGTGAATATCATGATTGTGCTGATAAAAGTGGATGGTCTACTTTAACTCTGAGCTAACGAGAATCACATTGTGATTGTGGAAGTCATTTAGTCGTGAGTGTAGAATGAGGGTTATTCAAGTGATATTTACACAGCTAAGTGTGTATCATGGGAAAAAGTACCAGGCTTGATGTGGACTAATGGAAGGTACATTTGTGGACATTTGTTATTAAAGAGAAATTTGTCAGTTTTACAGTGAAACTGAACTCACACCTCCTGGTTGATAACCATTTATGCTAACCACTACACTACCATAACTGGCCTGGGTTTCTGTCTGAGTTGATACAGTACATCAAACTATCGTACTGAGATTGAAGTGGCAGCTAATTGTTTAACTTTACCTCATATTTGCATTGTGTTCCTTCCTCATTTGTAGTCTATTTGGGTACAGATGGAGGCCATTTTATGATTGACAAAATTTTGAAAGTTGTAAAGTTGGTGTAGTGAGTAGGGTACCTGCCCTTCAAGCAGTAGTAATGGGTTCAGTTCCCAGCCATGTAAAACTTGTTTCTATTTATATTTATTATTGTCTATGTTATCAGTGGATGGGGCCTAATCAATCAGCAGGAGCAGTTATGAGGTGTCAGTGTGAAAGTATCGTTATAATCTTTTGGACACCAAGTAACTAGTAGATTTTTATCACTTGGATTTTAAATAGATTGGCTGAGATTCTGGACTGTTCACAAACTGCAAACTGTAAAATGGAATGTGTGCTCTCATGTGTGATGTACTTATATAGAAATGACATTAAATATATTTAATGGAGAAATAGTGAAAAACCATACATTGCCAAGGATTTTTACAGTATTTTGACCACTAGACTATGGCTACTGCTGCTACAACCTCGCTATCACAACATTTTGTATCTTTGAAATGTAGATGTATGGTATAATGGGAAAAGGCACACAATGGATGAACTGGACACGCTTGTCAGATAGGGTTCAGCCAATGAGTTTCCACATTGTTACTCCATGTGAGGAGTCAGCTTAATATAAAGGAAACTGAAGAGGTTTCAGTGACTACCTGCTACCCATAGCAAGAGGAAGGGCTCTTTGAAGGAGGTAAAGAATGTGAAATGAAATAAAAGCAACACTAGTTGACCATGTCATCAGCCATGACCTGAACATGAGGGAAGCAGGTCAACATGTGTGGCCCCATGTGTCACATTTCATAGTGGCTGGTATAATGTAATGTTCTGAAAATTAAAATGGGTACAGTAACGGTAGAGGAAAACTTAAGGTAAATGTAAATTGACATATGGCATATTTCACAAGAAATAGAATAAGATGAGTAAACATTTGTATTTTCAGAATTGCAAAATGACCCTGAAAGAGGGAGAGGCAGCCTGTCTTTGCTCCTGACCAACAGATTGCAATAGTAAGTATGGTCAACAATGCCACTGCACACTGAAATAGCAAAATGGATTGCAGTGTTTATCATTTATCCTATCAGTGTGTAGTTGATGTTTAGGACAAGCTATTCATGTGATGGTTTGCGTTTACAGTTTTGATGCAAAAATAACCTTTTTTATAAGAGAATGGTTTTCAATGCAGTGTGTACTTTGTTGTCAGGTGTGTGACATGTTTTTGGTTGTGTGAGTGTTTGTGGCTATTGTGTATAGAGTTTGTATAAAATGAGCTGTAGTTTCAGAAAATACATGTAAAAAGTGAAAAAGAACTGTAAATGAATGTGAATCGAGCCACAGTGCAGAATAATGCATAGAGCCACTGTACTGTATGTATTATCACGCACATGCATTTCATCCTGGAAACTTTATCAATTCAAGTGCAAGTCTGAGCTTTTTAAATATTGAGAAAACAGAATGACATGAATTTAATAGACCCTGTTTGGTGACTACTGTCTTCCATCTTATATCAGTTCAAGAGGTTTCTAGTTTATAGAACTCTTAGTGAGAGATGTTATAGGGAATGTGTTTCTTTAGCCTCTCACTTTGAATAGTTGAATGTTGAATATTTAAGTCTTTAGTGAAATAATTAAAATCACTTCATCGTTGACTCAAGTAAAGCATATGCAGCAAAGTGTGCATCATTAAAAACCTGATGAGTAGTAGCGTACAATATTGACAACTATATAACATCTTGTTGTTTATTTTTCTTAGAGAAAATATTTAAGGTCATAAAAGGGAATTGAACTCAGGTATTTTGGTTGCTGGGCATGTATGCTATCCACTATGCTACCTACAAATGGGGTCTGTAGATCTTTTTCAGTTGATATTGTACATTATACTGTGAGATTGGAAAAAAGATCAAGAGATTGAGGTGGAAGATCAATGTAGAAGTGGATCACATGTGGAATAACTTTCAAAACTGTAGTGTAGTGATTAGGAAATCTGGCCATTAAATGAAAAGCAAAGGGTTCAATTCATGTCAAAGATAGTAAGGGCATTTTTTAAATCTTTTTGAAATAATCTTCTTTATCTGTATTGTAGGCAAGTAAGGAAAACAATCTGTTTTGCACCCATCTTCTTTTTGAAGTTTGAGAGATGTTATTGAGGCTGTGTTTTTTAGCCTCTCACTTTGAATAGCAAGAGTTTAGATATAAATGTCAAAAATGTAAGTGTTAAGTGAAATAATTAGAATCAATTTGTTGTTGACAGAAGTAAAGCATATGCAGCAAAGTGTGCATCATTGAAAACCTGACGAGCAGAAGCGTACAATATTGACCAATATATAATTTTATTTTTTAGAGGAAACATTTAAGGTAATGAATGGGAAATGAACTCAGGCTTCATGGGCATGTATGCTATCCACTATGTTACCACCAAACCTGGTCAGGAGGTCTTTCTCAGTTGATACTGTACATCATACTGTATGATTTGAACAAGATCAAGGGACTGAGGTGGAAGATAAATGTAGAAGTGGACCTCATATGTGGAATAACTTTACAAACTATGGTATAATTTTATTTTGCCCAGTGTGTAACTCAGAAGAAATAGAAAGGTGTGATATTTTTTCCCAAAAATAACAAGAAGTGGTGATGTAGTGGTTAGCATATCTGTCCTTAACGGAGATGTTGTGTGTTCAGTTCCTGGGCATGATGTATTTATATTCTTTTTTATTTTTAAAAAGTAATATCTATCAATTTCTATAGTACATTTGTCTTGTTCTTTGTTATCAGGCATTGCCTATTATTCTAGGGTGAGCATCTTAAAGATGTCTGTTTGTAAAAAAAATTGGAATGCCAAGAGACAAAGTTAAATACTGAGGTATATATTAACATTTGGCTGCGGTAGGTTGGCACCCTGCCCGGGATTGGTTCCTGCCTTGCACCCTGTGTTGGCTGGGATTAGCTCCAGCAGACCCCCGTGACCCTGTGTTTGGATTCAACGGGTTGGAAAATGGATGGATGGATATTAATATTTGGAATGTAATCTGGTTTGGGTGTGATCCTGGGTTATAAACAAAATGGAAAGGTCTGAAATGGAAAGTGTCCATTGGTGTACGGTGTACTTGTACTGGAATTTACAGTACAGTACCGTGAGTGATCTGTAGAAAAACTATAAAATCGTCAACTTCGATGGTGTAGAGGTAAGTGCAAATCATGTACAGGTTCAAATCCAGGAGGGGAAAGTTTCTGAGACATGGAAGAGAGGAGGAGGAAGAAGTAAAAAGAGAAGAGTGGTAAGTACTCTGCATGCAAGACAAGTACAAAAGAATTAGTTTGTTTGTTCATTGCACGTCACTACAGCGGCAGATAGCACATTGATCACTCAATCTGCTTGGCTGTATCTGTATGTTCTGTATGAGCAGTGGTCAGAGCCCTTTGAGCGCAAATTTACAGTTAATCAGGGGTTTTCTACACCCAGGAATTCAATGATGACATTGCTTTTTTACTTTAAAGGTTAGTTTAATAAAAATGTGTCCTTGCTTTTACTTTGGTTAATGTCCTGCTGGCTAAGACCTTTATTTTGATATTTTTGGCTCTGGTACTCTGGTTCTGGTTTAATGCCGTAATTTTTGATCTGCCAGATTTCAACCTGTTTCTGTCTTTTGACCATGTCTTCTCACCTACCTTTGTGCTTTCCTGCATAGAACAATAAGACTGTAAATCCAGTGTTTGATTTTTTTTTATTGGTGTAATTCATGCCTATTTCATTGGTGTACTGTAAACGTTTTTCTGGAGATAGTGAATTTAATTAGGGAAGAGTGCAACAAAACAATTGTACAGCAATAACCATTTACAATAGCAGCACAGTAATATCACTACCCTCCAATCTAAAAAATGCAATCTTAACTTACTGGGCTGAAGTAATTCTCATTTGTTTTTCTGTTCTGCAAGAAGGCTGGCCACACCAAATTATAAGCTGAAATCAAAATAGCAGACCAACTGGCAGTTGGTATAACATGCATCTATTCTAAGATATAAAATAATGTAAGATTTAAATGATTTAGAAGATCTTCTCAAAGTAGTCTTGTCTACAATAAAAAAGATTATACTGCAGTAGGAAATGATACTGGCACTAAGATGACAAGTTACCAGAATGGAGTAAAAGTTATTAAGGAAACAAAAAGATGAGGGATTGAATCTTTAACTTTGTCACAAAATCTTAAAATATGGATTGCAGTGGTATTAAAAATGTTTTATTACTTTACAGATTTAGGGCATTGTGATAAGCATTCTTGCTTCACAGTTTTAAGGACTTGGAACTAACATCTGAACATAAATTCTGCCTGTGCTTTTATGCATTTCATATGCTGTTGTCACTGTTGTTTTCAATGCGTTTCTGTCTTGCACAAAGATTGAAGGTTTAAAATGAGATGCAAAACTACTCTCACATATTTTAAACAATAATTTTTTTCTTATACAGTGCATTTCTATAGTCAAATAGCTCCCCAAGGTGATTCACAGGTACAGACCTGTAGTTCATTGTGTTTTAAGTAGTGGAGCAAAGGCAGGTTACGAATGATTGAAAATTGAGAATTGAACCAGCAGCCTTGAGTTTTAAATTCCAGTGCCTCAGCCGGCGCATCACACCACTTGGTTGTATCATCATTACTTAATCCTTTCCGGTTAGAACTCCTAGTGTCACCTGGCATTTGTAGGCTCTGCATTTACTTTTTATTTCTATTTCTGTTTTCTCTGTTGATTTTATTATACTGATCAGTTTGCATATTTGGTAATAAACTTTAGTCTTGCTTGTTCTGTACAGCACCTTGTAATGATGAATTCTGTTAATGATGCTATATAAATTGAAAGTATGAATAATGATTATAATATACATCAACAGAACTACCTTGGCATCTGGAATTTTGTATTTATAGAAGGAAAGACTGGCAATCAATCAATTTTTATTTTCCGTAGTGCTTCTCACTGCATGCACAACCACAATTAACTTTCCAGGACAATAAACAAAAAAACGTTTCATTGTCCCTCTTTCTGTACCTTAAGCCTTTTCTGTTGACCATTTTTAGTTTGTACATTATTTCATCTATCCATCCATTATCCAACCCACTGTTTCCTAACTACAGGGTCACGGGGGTCTGCTGGAGCCAATCCCAGCCAACACAGGGCACAAGGCAGGAATCAAACTCCGGGCAGGGCACCAACCCACCGCAAGGCGCACATACACACACCCATACACCAAGCACACACTAGGGACAATTTAGAATCGCCAATGCACCTAACCTGCATGTCTTTGGACTGTGGGAGGAAACCGGAGTACTCAGAGGAAACCGACACACACACGGGGAGAACATGTAATAGTTTCTTTGAACAACAATGTGCTACTGACACTTGCTTATTCATTTTAAAGAACTCAGTTTAGTGATGGCCAAAGGGATTTTTGCCTTTAGTGTTCTTTTGGATATTCCTTTGTGATTAAGACTGGGATATATTTGTTGTGGAGCTGGGCACTCTTTTAAGTTTGTTTTTAGAATATTATATCCTCTTTATTTACTACATTTACTATGCATTTTATCAAATTATCACATCTGTGATATACTCATTTACTGCTTGAAATTTCTGACTGTATAACTGACATATCTTGACAGAAGGTACCTTCAAAAGGGGCTCTACAAATCAAATATAGTTAAGGCATGTATGGGAAGTAAAAGATACTCTATAGTATAACTTGATAAATATTGGGTAGAAAGTTCACAGTTTTGTATGGTGATGCAAGCTTTTCTTAATGAAAAGAAAGCTGAAAAACTAGCAAGTAAATGAATAGCAATTAACAAATAGAACAGATGGATCTTCAGTTTGGACTTGAACATCAATAACAGGCTTAAGAAGAGAATTTCAGAGAAGAGCCACCACAAAGCCGAATGAGTGCTTGCCAAGAGTAACATGATAAGGTTGGAGAACAACAACAAGGGCAATGTCAGGCGATCTCAACTGTCTGATGTTTTATAAGGTTTGAGGAAGGTTGACTGGTATTGTGAAGGCATAAAACAAATTGCTTTATAAAGCATATTAAATAGTGGATTGTGTGTGCATGTTTGTGTGTGTGTTGTAAGTGGTGAAAACCCAGAAGTAAGCAATAGTGTTTTTATTATAGTTGTAGATATTCCCCAAATCTCTAAAGGCCAGGGAAGCATACACTTTCATGAGTACTGTGTTGGAAACCCAATCTTTATGGAATAGGCAAAGTGTAAGAACTCAGTGCTACTAGGGGAAGTTCCTTAAGGGTACCACCAGGATTTTGAATGGCTACATTGTAATTTCGGCTTTTAAGCATCTTCTAGCCAGCCTTATATTAAGCTTGGGCCTGGGAGGTATCTGGGCACAACCAGCAGAAGTAAGGAAGGCCGCTGATTAATGGGAAGAATGATTTGTGGTGAAGATGAACAGAGATGGTGGTAACAATAGGTAGTGGACCAGTCAGCCCAGGGGACACTTCGGTACCTTTGTTGCTTACTTAGGCCTGAAGGTGTTGGTTTTATTGTTTGAATCCTTTTGTGTACTGTGCCTCTTTTCCTTGCTCCAATAACTCCATCATGTGTTAATAAAGTCCCATTTTTATTATACTTTAACCCCCTTAATTTCAGGGTCAGTTCTTGTGCACTCCCTAAAGTACAGCAATTTAGATCAAGAATGGGTAACACAAAATATATAAGTAACTTTTAACATGTTACAGCATGCCCTAAATGTACTGGCATGAGGGTTTAAGGAAAAACTACACTGCTGAAATTTTCACTTACTGTATTCAAAAGCAGTCACAAAATAACAGTATAGTGGTCTGAAAGGAGTGAAAAAAGGAGGCAAAGAAGGTTAAAATGACTTGTGGAGTGTAACACATAAAGTAGAGACATGCGAATGCAACAGTGGTGTCAAGATAGATAGATAGATAGATAGATAGATAGATAGATAGATAGATAGATAGATAGATAGATAGATAGATTTCCAACCCAAAACATTCATAATCTGATGGCATCAGAAGTGTCACTTTGT
The DNA here is from genome assembly GCF_016835505.1 of Polypterus senegalus. Lineage (NCBI taxonomy): Eukaryota > Metazoa > Chordata > Cladistia > Polypteriformes > Polypteridae > Polypterus > Polypterus senegalus. Next base: position 96,466,879 of record NC_053163.1, on the reverse strand, counting down.
ACCGACACTCTGTGTTGTTCATCATTTGTCTCCCTGCTGTATGCCTTAGACTCACTTTCTTACTCATAATCTGCCATCCATAGAAAGATAGATAGGTACATACATACATACATACATACATAAATACATACATACAACTTTATTTGTCCCCATGGGGAAATTTGCATTTTTACAGAAGTTCTTTAAATAAATAGATAAATAAATGTATACACACACACACACACACACACACACACCAAAATGACTGAAAAGCAAGAAGATTAGAAAGAAAACTTCTCACTTAGCTGTCACAGTTCTAATGAGGCATTATGCAGACATATTGCTGTTGGTATAAAGGAGCCCCAGTAGTGTTTCTTGACACACTTTGGCTGAATGATGCATTGGAAGTGTCAGGGAGGGGATATGCAGCATTGTTCATAATAGCACTCAGTTTTGTTTTAATTCTCTACATGTAACCAGCTACATATAACATAAAAACTACTACATATAATCAGTACCAATTAAAAATTTTTTTTTTTTTATTATTGTAAAAGTTTTAAAGCCATTTATTAAGCCCTGTTGTAAACTTAAAATAAAAAGAATTCCAGTGAAGCTTTGCATCTGGTGAAAATAGGCCTGACCCAGCACAGACTCACACTGGAGGCACGTATGAAACTTTTATTTATCTTCACCTGTGAAGCACATCTTCCCCGTGACCCCCACAGGCACAACACAGTCCCAAGTACACCAATAAAGCACACAAAAGCACCAACACTCTTCTTCCTTAATCACCACCACTCCTCTCCGTCAAGCTTCGTCCTTCTCCTCCCGACTCTGGCCATTGAGTGGTGGCTGCTGGCCCCTTTTATACTCCACCCGGAAGTGCTCCAGGTGGTTAACTGCCGAGTTCTGGCTGCACTTCCAGGTGTGGCGAATACGCTGCCCATACAGGCTCAGGAGTCCCAACAGGGCTGCACCCAATTCCCATGTAGCCCTGCGGGAAACCAAGGCACTGCTCCAACCCAGGGGGGCTGCCATCTAGCATCCAGGGGGTGGTATTGCACAGTTCATGGCTGCTCACCCTGAACATATAGCAAAAAGGCATCCTGGCCGGGCTTGGATCCCGGCTATCCGCCACAAGGCTTAATTACTAATTTCAGATTTTTTAAAAAATGATTGCAAGGAATACAGTCAAACTATTTTTTGGAATTTGCCTTTTCTATTACTGATTTTTGCTAGGTAAGACAGCAAGGCAGAGGAGGATCAGAGATCTTTAAGATTAAAGCTGAACATGTACTATTTGCCCAGCATAACCCAGATCTTATGTGAAAAAGTTGGATATTATCTGACCACATCATGAAAGTACGTTCACTACTAACATATTTCATGGCTGGATTGTATAAAAAGTCCTGAAGTGCTGATTATTTAGGAATTTGACTTCTTCACCTGTGTACCTTTCAGATGTGAACATTGCTTTATTTAGCAGTGCTCATTTCCAAACAGATCTGAAAAGTGAAATTGATTGCTTACTGAAAGAGAAATGTTCATTAAATACTTGGAAACAGAGCATTAAAGCATGCTTGTATTATCATTTCTCTTTTGCTCTGCATCAATATGAGTAGTGAGAAACAACTCAATGAAGCACAGCTGCTGTCTTTGTTTATTTTCTGGTTGCTGCCCAACTGTACCTTATAAATATAAGGGATTCTGAATATGCACAGTATGGAATTAATAAAAACATTTTGAAATACTGGTAAATATGGTATAATTTGTGTTTGTAATATTAAATATATTGTGTTTTATCTGACCTCACATTTTTGAAATTAGCAGACTTATTCCTATATTATCTGACCCGGGCCAAATAGTAAAATAGTTCATTTTTAGATACTATTTAGCTTCTTGGAGTTTTTCTGTGATTGGATAGATTGTCAGGTAACACATAATGTAATCTATTATACTAATATTATATCTATTGTACATGTTGTGACAATGTCATTGCTTAACGCTATCTAAAATCAGACGAAAATCATGTCAGATAAAAAAAAAAAATTTTTTTTGGAACACAACTAAAGCAGGAACTACAATGGATTAAAATCCAATCCATGGGGGCTGCTTCTCTGCTTTCCCATTCAACACAACATGCTCAGCTCTTCCTCTCTCCAATTAACCACATTCTGCCTGCCAGAGAACCGCGTTAGTCTGCTTTGGGTACAGACTGGCTTTTTAAAATCCATGCATGGATTTAATTTTGGGGAATTGGAGACCAGGATGCATCTTTAATCACACCTGCCAGCCAGTGCACACTGTTCCCAAGTAGTTAAAGTGTATTACACCTGTGAATAATTTATTGTTGAAAGAAGGTAATAAAGGATGGGGAACAGTAGGAGTGCTATGAAAATGTGAAACATTAAGTGAGAGATAGGCAGTGATAAGAGAGTGATGAGAGAATTGATTGTACTTTAAAATTAGAAGCAAATTCATGGCTTGTTAATGAAGCTTTGTTTTTTTTTTTCAGGGCAAATGGAATGTGGCCATTGCTTTGCTACACTAACATTGTTTTTGCTGCTCTTTTTTTTTCAAGAAATGAGGTAGCACTGGCCTCAGTAAGCACCTGTCTCTGCTGTTACAGTTGGTGGACCAGGTCTGTCTCTGTAGTTCAGGAGAACTGATGTTTTCCATCTTTACTCCAATCTGTAACCTTTCAATATGTTTGGTATTCCAGAGGCATGCATCGTTTTAGGGAACAATCTTATTTGAGCTATAGAAATCAGATTAGTACTGCATGGTGTACCCTACAACAGACGGAATCCTCCTGCCTTCATAGAAAAGGGAATAAGTTAGGAGAGAACATTAGGTCAAGAAAATGGTGAACCAGTAGATCTCTGGGCAGTAAAGAAACAGTAGCAGAGATGAATGTGACATCATAAAATGAGATTATTTCTTTCACTAAAGGTAAACTGATTCAAGGTAAGTCCAGAAGAAATAATAGGCGCACAAACAGATCTAGAGAGTTCAAAAGAGTACAAAGGATGAAAAGCAGAATATATGTCTATATTAATTATAAATACAGGAAAAATGAGAAGAAGCTGGAAGTTGGTGTATAGTAAACAAAAAAAAACGGTGATGTGTGAGATAAAAGAAAAGGAATAGAGATGAGATTGATAGATCACTGAGAGAGAGAAAGAAAGAGGATCTGGAAATTTGATGGAGGTATGCCAGAAGGCCGTGAATGAAGTTAGATCAAGTGCTGAAGATGTAAAAAAATAGTTAAAGATGAATGAAGCCCTCGTTCACTCTCATTCTGATTGCTCATGTTCAAAAACTGGTAGCCTTCACAGAGAGCAGGTAGGAGAGAGTGACAATATTGATAAGAGTTTTGGAATTCTGTAAAACACAGAAATTCTAATTAATCATAAATGATATGTTCATAAAGAGGAATGGACCTAGATATCTAGGTAAATATGTTCAAACAAAATTAAGATTATGAAACCTACCCACTTAAAGGGGTTACAAGGTTCACCTCTTCTGTGTCATGTACCATGTTCTACCTCCCAGGCATTGGAGAGGAGAATACTGGTCTCCTGCCATCCCAGCTGATCTCACCCTACTGTTGATAACCTGGACTCAACTTCTCAAGGTGGCAACAATCTCTTGGTGTTTCTGGGGCCCTCACCACCTCTTGCCAGCTATCTATGACTTCTGTGTCGCTTTCTGTCTTTGCCAAAGACCAGATGCTGTTTTAATGTGCTTGCTCAATATAATTCTGGGCAAAAAAAGGTGTTCAGTGTAAGATCTAGCCTTACAAGTGTTTTATAAAAGTGATAAATAACTTCCACTGATGGCTACATGACACTGCCTGCTATACTACCCACCATGCCATTAACTGTTTTATTCACTTGTGTACATTGTCTATTTAATTTCTGTGATGAGCCTATTAGGATTCGACAGTCGTTCCCAAAAGGAGTAGGTTATAGATTGAGAATTCCACATTGTGCAATTATATGAAATATTTCCATATCTATATTTTTCCAGGCCTTCCCTTAGGCATTCTGTTGATTGTATTGTTTCTGCTATTTAAACCAATTTACTGCCTTGTAGAAAAATAACAAATTCGTTTGTCAGACTTTTTTATTACTAATTCATTTTTAAAAGTTAAAAATAATAACGAGGTGGTACAGTGGCTAGTGCTGCTTCCTCCCAGGTCCAGAGGCCTGGGTTTAAAACCATGAATGGGAACTCCCTATGCAATATTTCCATTTGCTCAATCTCTCCATTTGTCCAGTTTTCTCTCACATTCAAAAGACATATACTGTATATTACATAGTGTGAGTGTATGCATAGGTATGCCCTCTATTCAAGGTTAGTTCCCACCTTGCACTCAATGTTGTGTTGCCCTGAATCACTTTTAATGGTTTTGGAAATACACAGATGGATAGAAAACAAAGCTAGTAAATCCAGCAATGACTCCTGTGGAACCACACTTTTATCCTCAAGTAACTCTGCAAAGATCCTTTGCACCACAACATGCTATACTTGCAACAGTTGCATTGATGTGCAGCTATGAAATGCTGCTTTCAAATGATTTTGGAAATGGACATCAGTGGCACCATATGCCTCACCATAACCGAAAGCTTTTGTTGCTTCATAATAAAACTACAACATGCTAGTAAAATATGACCTCTGTTGTTTACACAAATTTAATCTGTTCACATGATTCTAATGAAGTGATGGCTCTCCATCTTTTCTAATTGCTCCCATTAATTTGTTTAGGATGCATATCAAGATAACTGGTGTATCTTGAACCAGTCATAAAATGCCTATGAATTTTAATGAACGTATAAATAAAAATGTGGATGAATGTATCAGCAATTAAAATGCATTTTGTTTTCATCAAATGAATGTCATTGATAATTTCACATACTATATTGTAGTGCTGTACTGTATCTGCATGCTTACTAGCTGCTGCTGTGCATGGGAGGAAAATAAAGCAGAGCCGAAGCGTTAACAGATCCAGTTTTGTTATTCTACTAATTAAAAAGGCAAGCCGCTGAATAAATAGTTGCAGGCAATATTTTGCAGTTTGATGAACACTATAATGCAAAGCATCAAAGAAACAGAAATTGAATTTAGATTACAATCATATTAAATAATCCATGAGAAGTTAACATTAATGTTTGATGCTGTCTTCCAAGCATTGTTTTGAATAGGCAAAATATGAAATAATAATAGAAAAGCAGTATGCTGTGAACAGACAGAAAGGAGATTCAGTGGTAATCCTTTTGAAAACAATGCCAAGTAATGTCAATCAATTGCTTTCAATAAATAACTATAGGTTCATCATGCACCATTTATTATTTATATTTCATCCTTTTTAGAATGTATTATTTTTGTTGTCTGGCCTGCCTTACTTTGTTTCTGATAAGATCTATCAAGCTATTTGTTTTAAGTCATATCAAGATTACAACTACTACACACTCTTAATCCTTTCAATTAATGCAAGTCAGGGTCATGGAGGCCAGAGCCTATCCCAGCAGCACACACACATCCATGGATTTAGATTAAAGGGTTATTAGTTTATTTCTTTACTACAGACACAGACCAACTGGTTTTAGACATCTACCGTATATACTCGTGGATAAGTTCTTCTGTGGATAAGTCGGGACTTGACTTTACAGTATAATTTCTGGTATTTTATAATGTTGGTTGTATAAGTCAAATGCGGAAAACTCACGCTATTGGTACAAGAGATTATGATATGCTAACTCCTACCTGAGAGAGTAACCACGGAGAACACTGCCTTTTTTTGTCTATGTGGGTGCGGCAATGTGCCGTATCAGCGCGTGCTCCGAACCTCTCTCTCTCTATTGTCCTTATGTGACCACACGGTAATACCCGAACTATTCCGAAGCAACGTTTGTACTGATTTGTGTTTATTGTATACACCATCATACACCTTTATCGTAAGAGCATCCCTTATCTACAATGGAGTGTTCAATCAGAAGAAGCTGGTTTTAAATTAAATGTCATTGAAGTAGAGAAAGAAATTAGTAACTGCGCTGCTGCAACATTCGTTGTGTCTGAAAAACTGATGTGAGACTGGAGAAGGCAAGAAGATGTAAAAAAAAATTAAGTGTTGCATTTTTGAACAGGCGTATAAGTCAAGGTCTGATTTTATGATCGATTTTTTGGGTTTCAAGACCCGACTTATACTTGAGTATATACGGTAGTTACACTTTGTATCTTTTCCATGACTACTAGACTACTAGTCTACTGGAGCATCTTCATCCACTACTTCATGGGATGCTAAGATGCTCTGCTGGAACCTTCAACCATCCAACTGTATATCCTTACACTGTGCCTGTCTTCACACTGACCAGTTATAAAATGATATGCATTTTTTATATTTTTACATTATATATTTCTTTTGGACCACTATACATTTATGGTGTATGGAGTGTATTGTATGCTTAGTTCTGGGTTGGGCGGCATGGTGGTGCAGTTGTAGCTGTACTGCCCCACAGTAAAGAGAACAGTGTTTGCATCCTGGATGTACCTTACATAGAGTCTGCATGTTCACCCCATGTTCATTGTGGGATTACACTTATAGTCCAAACACAATAAGGTTAGATAGATTGGCATTGCTAAATTGGCCCTAGTAGGTGTGTGTTTGCCCTGCGATGAACTGATACCCTGTCAAGGTGTTGTTACTGCTGTGCAAAAAAGGATTGCTGGAACAGACTCCAACTGCCCCGCGACCCTACCTGAATAAACAGTTTACGCTGAGATGAATGGATGGATGTATCACAATATGAAAGAGATTTCACAAAAGGCATAAGGCAACACATCCATACAAGATATGGTGATCATTTCCACATAGTTTTGGAAGCAAGCCTCAAATTAAATCTGAACAGAATGGCACACTCACACAACCTGCCATAATGCTTAACAACTGTCATTACATACCTTAATTGTTGCTACTACGTTATGATAAATGTGTCCTGATATCAATCATGTAAGGAAAACATACGTTTGAAGATAAGGTTGTTATACTAACTAATCACTGTGCTGTAGTGTGGCCAAATACTGCAATATTATTAGCACATTCAAATAAATTTGACAATATTAACCCTATAAACCTAAAACAATAATGAAACTGAAAAAATTGCTACCACAATTCCATTATTTGTCTGAACATGTATTTTACAAGTAATATAAAATCAAATAACTTTCAAACAAGTTTCATTAAATGCGGATTACTGACTGTTGAAGACTATTCTTGTCATACTGGGTGCAAGGCAGGAAGTAAACGTGAGTAAGCAGAGTACTCTCACACTAACAGCGATATTCATTAACATTAGGGCAAATATAGAATTGCTGAATGACATACTGTTTTTGTGCTGTGTTTATTAAATATCTTAAAATCAAAAGGCAAACTTTCCCTTCACTGTCTGACCTCAAGGACAATATGAATTTTATAGTATAACATACTATAGTAAAATATAACATTACATTTTCAGGCCTACTTAACCCAGTTCAGGGTTGCTCTCTAGGCATTTCTTTACTGCAGAAGCAGTGTCAGTCCATCAAAGGTACTTTCATACAAGCACCTATATTCAGTTACACTGGGCATGTTTGGAATCGTCAAAATAATATTTTTTTCATGTGAGAGTAAAACATCTTATAATGTGAATCATAAGGGAACCTACTGCTATTCCTTTTGTAGCTCGACCAGATGGTCAATATGCATTTAAAAGTATCATTAGTTATTACAGCTGGTGAGCCTAGCAATTTAATAATTTGTTCCCTGAATAAAAGGGTAAAAAGTAAACTACAGTAGATTGCTGATTAATCATACTGTAAATGTTGCACCACTGCAAAACTATGGAAACTTGTTTAAAATACTTTTATTTAAAGCTTAGTGGGAAACATTAAACATGAAGAGTGTCTGCATGTTTACTCACTACGCAGAAGATAATCAGAATACTTGATATCATCTCAAGAAAAAAAAATCCTAAATGAAAGGGAGACAGAAAAGGTAAATACAAATTACCTATAGTCCAGTCTTTACTTCTGCACAGGCACTTAAAATAAAAGTGTGGGTCATATCAGTGTTGTCACATCTTGACATCCATTCAAGTCAAGAAAAAAATATTGAGCATCTGACACCACAAGGAGTCTTGCTGCCTCTTCACTTCAATGAAAACACTGAAATGTAACTGTGTTGAAGACCTTTGACTTTCTTAAACAAAAGCTGTATTAAACTACCCTTCACTGCTGTTCAGTGGATCCTGCTTTCTACTGAGCTATTTCTGTTTGAAAGAGAGGTCATTTGATTGCCTGCCTGGTCTCAATTAAACATTCACCATGACTGGAACCAAGGTGAAGTGAACTTTCCACCAAATGCAACTGAAGTGGTCTGAATCATTGCAAGACCTGTCAAGAGGCAGTATTTTAAAACAACCAGGATATTCAACGAACAGGGTGCATGTAAGGGTATTCGAAAAAGTTAAAATTATCCAGACTAATGATAAAATCCTAAATAAATTCAAAAATAAAAGAGATTTAAAATTGACTATGCAATTTCTTTGTTTAGAATTCTGGACATTAAAAAGTAAGTGACATTGAATAAATTACCTAAGATGTACCAAAGTGAATTGTTCCTTACAATCATGAATTTGCTTAAAACAATCAACAGTAGGTTTACACAAACTGTTGATATTTTATTAAGTATGCTGATAAATTTAAACCAAACACATCTAATCAGTTAGTAATGATTGATTGCCATTTATGAAATAAACAGTTGTGATCTCACAAGCAACACAAATGTGCACAAATGTGTCTGAGAATGTAAAAAAAGCTCAGTAAGCTCTAGCTAAAGAAGAGTCCAAATTTGTACTGCTCCCTGATAGAAAATGTCCATTGGGCCATTACTAAATGTCTAGGGGCCAAAAGGATTGATGCTTGTTAGTGGCTATAATGGAGTGGCAAAGTTTAAAAGAAAAAATGTAATATTTTCTCCCCAGCGGGGAATTGAACTTGGGTCTCTGAGGCACAGCAAGTCTGCTGCATTCTGAATCAGCAAATCTTACTAGTACACCACAGAAGCTGTTGTATCATTCTTGAATCTTTTGTGAAAGTGTTTATTTGACCATTGGACTCCAGGCTTCACACATTTTATAATTTATGCCTACATTTTGTAACATCCATCCATTTTCCAACCCGCTGAATCCTAACTACAGGGACACACACAAACACACCAAGCACACACTAGGGCCAATTTAGAATTGCCAATCCACCTAACCTGCATGTCTTTGGACTGTGGGAGGAAACATTTTGTAACATTTGTTACTAAAATATGAAAAAGCTTCTGTTTTAACAATGTGTTTACACAAATTACTGTAGAAACGGAATACACTTGAAATGCATGTGTTCCAAATAACGATCTATTATTTCCACTCTAAAACTCTACTTCACTCCCAGGTAATCAATCAAGGCATGAGCTGGAAGAAGTTCGTGCATGTTCTAAGTCGGTGGGGGAATGGAATAGCCAGCTGCTCGCAAATGTCTTTATCAGCACATTTAGATGACAAAAGACGCTGGCGGAGAGATATGAACGGATTTAAGGTGGGCCGGATCTATGAGTTTTTTTCGTAGGCTCTGGTAATTCTAGTGTTAATTGTGCAGAGGTAAGAACTTCTGCCTTATAACCCAAAGGTCCAGGGTTCAAGATCGAGCACTCTACGCTTTGATTAGTGAGCTGGTATTATTATTATTTTTATTTCTACAATATAATAAAAACATACATTTGATATGAGTCTGTAACACCAGGTGTAATTTTTGGCTACTTGTATAAGTTAGTGCTTGTTTTTTTATCATTTGGTTTTATTCTCTCAGTGACATTCACGTGGTACAACACACTTGCCTCCTCCTCTCTGAGTTGATGGCATTTATCTTCATTCTTTTCACAAGAGCAGCGCTGTGGCTGATGCCTGCTTGGAGCTATTTGTTGTACCGGTAATCAAAGATACGATGTCCCGTGACCATTATCAAACTGGACAAAGGCAGGACCATAACAACAGACACCTTCTTCACAGTGCTTGCGTCGGCTAATATGCGCCCAAACTTTACACCGGCTGTTACAGACTGAAATCAAAGGCTTCTTATTTTTTGGGCGCATACACCATCAGCACAGCGCTGTCAGATCTAAACACTAGCGTGGTGAATTGCTCCCGTACTGAAGTGACTTTAGTTGCAGGTGGAAGTCCCATTTTACTTTATGGTACCAATTAGAGTGCAGCAGTCTATTATTACATAGACATTAAAAAATATGAAGATTCCAAAAATAAATAAATAAACAAACAAGTCCTAATCATGGTGGTGAAGATAATGTTTTTGTTCTTAGAGAGTGTGATGTCCTCTCTAAAAAACTGATCCTATATTGCTATTTACACAATTAAATATAAATAGGTAAGTGAGGATATTTGAGAATCTACTCAATAAGGGAGATTTACGCAAGGGATGTCCATGTTCCTACCGTGAAAGAAGATGATTTGGCATCAATCTATTGCATTTAGATATCTTGATGAAGCCAGAAGGTGAGGTGAAGGACTCCTGAGATTAACTGTTATTGACCATACATGTTGAAGCTGTTTAGATTGATGGAGTAGTATTTTATTGCATATTTCCATCACAAAAATATCAAAATCACAAGCATACACTTAATCTATATATATAAAATGTCATACCAGTTTAAAACAGCTAGAGGACAGATTTAAGGAGAATATCTTATTTTCTCTTCCTCTAAAATCAAACCCCTACACATTTTAATTCCCGGTCTCAATCATTTCCTTTTACGAGTCACCCATCATTAGCCAAATTTGCCTAACCATTTTTTTCCATTAAACATAAAATTCGCCTCCTTTGTCATATCATTTAAGAAGTCATTGATTTCCTTCTTTTCTTCCAATTCAGAAGATGCCTGGTTCATGAATCTGCCTTATGAGCCTCCATATATTCACAGTGATAATGATGTTCATTATGAAAAAAATGAAACAGAACACAGTGACTAATGAAGCGATCAGACACACTAGTGTTGAATCCTCACGTGTGTTATGGTGTAGAGAGATAGATTCTTTTTCCAAACTATAAAGCTCAAACCTGTTTAAAATATCATTAAGATAAAGACAATATAAATTTGATTTGTATTGCAAGGGAATATTAATACTATTTTTTAAGAGTACAGCTTTAAAGTCATAACCCTAAGCAATGATAATAGATTGGTTTGCCAGATTAGGAGTAACAAATTGCTTTTTTATTTCTTGACAGTTAGCTAACATAGAAATTGGATTTCAATAATTGTGTTTCTTCGACCAGAAATTACAAGTCAGCACTCCACTGCGCTGATGGCATGATTGTGCAGCAGGAGGTGCCAATTTCTGGATGGAATGTTAAATCAAGGTCTTGACTATCTGCTGTAATTAAGGAGCTCCGGCAAATGAATATAAGAGTTTAATGATGTTGCAAGCTTGTTCAAGTAGCCCGCCTGCTTGTTTGAGTTTGGTGAAGAAATTTCCTAATTTCTGTATCTGATGCGTGATGAATTTCTTTGTTTAAACTGTTTATAGAATATTAACCAGGTGGTTCCTGTAGTTCAGTGGTTAATGAACTACATCTATGAATTTCAAGAAGGGAGCTTTGGCATCCATTGATGAAACACATTAAATTCTTTAGTATTCCTAATTTTCTCTTTAGCAAATGTCCTTCTACAGAAGCCTGCTTTCTGATTTCAGTTAACCTACTCCAAGTGCTTGCTGTTTCCTTTACAAAAGCCATCATGCGATATTGTTACAAGATAATTCATTTCAAAATGTTTTTTTCCAACAGGAACCACATATAGCAGAGTTTTGAAGACCATCTGGATGTCACATGCTTGTCCAAGTTATCCAAATCCAATGATCTAGCTATCCACCAATCCATCCATTTTCTGACTTGCTTATCCAGTTCAGGGTTGGAGGGCGCCATTGTCTATGTAGACAGTGTGGCACAGGCAGAAACCAGCCTTGGACAGCATCCCAGTCCATTGCAGAGCATACTCACAAATGCACCCAATCTCTTCCATGTGTGTCCAATTTACTGGTATGTCTTTGGGATGTAGCAGGAAAACATGCAAACACAGGAATAAAGTGAGCAGCAATTCAAGCCTAGGATTCCATTAGTGCCAACCATGGCTCAATTGTGCTGCTCTATTTAAAAAAAAAAAAAATCAGTGATAATCTAGAATGAAAGAACAAGGCTTTTGAGACCACTCAGGAATCATTCTGTAGAACTCTCAAAGCTTATCATGGCCATTCTTACACCTGCTGACCAAAGGTATTTTCATTTTTCTTAGAGTGTTCTTCCATAAAGACATAGGTATAGAAGGACTGGTCTCTGTGTGTAGCTGGTGGAGCCCACTCTTATGGACAGGTAAAAGAGAGTGATCAGTACTCAGACTTTTCTGTAAGGAAAATCGACTCATGGTGTTACATACAAAAACACCATCAATAGGTACACCTAGCTTAAAGATTCATCATAATTTTGCCTATCCTAAAATGCATAGTTCTACTCCAAAAGTGAAAGAACTTGCCCAGGTTGAATGAAATTTGTCAAGCGTGAAAAATCAGCCTCCTGTAGTGCAATACCCTTCCTGTGATTATACATAAGGACACAAAAATACTTATGAAGGGAAAAAGTAAAATTCATTCACAGCAATTTTTAAGGGCAGCTATTCCTGTGTTTTAACTCCCTTTTCCTGCAGCCACCTTTCTTACCTTCTGTCATTTTCAGTTCTCTCATGGGGCTTTGTTACTACCATTTCCCTCAACCCCTTTCACTTCAGATTTTTCATGATGGAAATTGTTGTTTTCAGTTTTTTTTCATTTTTATTTATTTATTTTTCACTGCTTCAACCTGAAAGAACCCTGTTGTGATGTCTCAGTATCACTGTTGCATGTTGCACTTTGAAGGTGGTACAGTGGTGTAGTGGTTTATGAACCCGGGCCTGGCTACTATCTGTGGGAATTTTACAATTTCTTCTATTTCTTATGTGTAACTTTTTTCCAGGTACTCTTGTTACCCTCTAACAATTTACATTAATTGGCAACTGAAGTGTTAGTCAATATGCATGTGTGCCTAGGCTGGTGCCCTAACTATAACTCAATTCTGCCAGAATAGGCACTGGCACTCACAGCCCTAAACTAGAACAAACTACTTTGATTGTAGATGCATGGATGGGATGCACACAGATCTTTAATTTAGTAATTTATTATTTGAGCACATTTATTCCAGTACAAGATCACAAGGAACTCAGCCTTACTGGCAGCACTGTATGCACGGCAAGAACATAGCCGATGACAGGAAACAATTTAATCACAGGACAAAGTAACACAACCACACAATCACTCACACCAGGTCATTTTAGAGTTAAAAGTTAGATTAGATTAGATAAACTTTGTTAATCCAATGGGGAAATTCAGCATACAACAGCAGAAACATAAAAAAACAAGGATACAGACTCACAGACAGATAATACTGCAAATCAATCAATCAATTAATTAATCAACAAATCAATAAGTAAATAAATTAAAAACAACATTGAATTACTTAATAACAGTGGCCAGAAAAGACCCCCAGGTTCACTTCTTAGCACACTATGGTAGAATGAGCATGTGGCTAAAAGTGCTCCAAGAAAGCACCTCATGCAGGGGATTTTTCTTGATGGTGTCCAATTTTGTCATCATCCTCTTTTCCACAACAGCTTCCACTCTGTCCAGGATTTACCCTATGATGGAGCAGGCTTTCCTGATAAGGTTTCTCAAGCATTGTACTTTTTTAGAGCTCAGGTTGCATCCTCGGGGGACTGTAGCTTAAAACACCACACTGGATACTAAGGACCAGTAGAACATATTCAGCTGTTTGCACACAGACCTGAGTCTCCTTAGAAAGTATGTTCTGCTCTGGCCCTTCATGTACAGTGCCATTGTGTTGTCAGGCCAGTCCAGTTTGTTATTCATGTGATCCCCGGAGGTACTTGTAGTTCTCCACCACTTCTACGTCCTCCCCCTGAATAATGACTGATCTCAGAGGCTTCTTGGCATGCCAGAAGATCACCACCAGCTTGCTGCTTCTGAGTTGCAGGTTGTTGTTCCTGCACCACAAGATGAAATCCTCCACAGCCTTACTGTATTCTTACTCGTCTCCATTATTAATGCAGCTTATGATGGACGAGTCATCTGAAAATTTCTGTAGATAGCAAGTGCTGGTATTGTGCTGGATGTCTGTTGTGTAGAGGGTGAACAGGAAGGGAGACAGAACAGTTCCCTGAGGTGCTCCAGTATTACACACCCCCTTTTCTGACACACAGTCTCTCAGCCTCACAAGCTATTGTCTGTTGGTCAGGTAGGCCATGATCCAGGAGAATGTCGGGACATCAAGATTCAAAGCCTTGAACTTTTTCCCCAGGCGATGAGGCTGAATGGTTGTAAAAGCACTTGAAACATCAATGAACATTGTCCTGACTGTGATGCCGGCTTTGTCCAAGTAGAGAGTATCCTCCACACCTATTTGTACCTGGATGTTACGCAGACTCCATATAAACAGTTATGGAGGTGTAACTGGAACTCAGCTCGCTATCGAACATTGGAACAACTTTGACATAAACAGGGCATTCAGCCCAACAAGCTTGATAATTCTATTCACATAAATTGTACACACAATCGAGTGGAGTTTTAATAGTTCCACAATCCTATTGTCTACCACACTACTTACTTTGTTACGTATTTAATGCATCTGTGGTAAACAGATCCTCAAGCATAGACTTCTAAGTCTTCAGTACTGCCAATATCATCATTTATTACTCCTTTAATATTATATTATGTATTCCATTGTCTTGATAAAAACTATGTTCACACACATTCATCAACAAAATTGTACACAAGTAAAATATAAATTAGAGAAATGTCACTAGTGTGTTTATGTCTATATTATCTGTGTATACTATATATGATATTGGAAGTGGTGTCCAGAAACTGGCCCATAATTTTCACCAATAGATCAGATTAATCCACAGTATGACTACTTTATTTAATATGGAGTTACTGTATCACTGTAAAATCAATTATGCAAAGCAAAACAGTAAAATTTTTAGAAAAAAAAGTGCATACACCACAGCAGTCTTAATAAAAGTAATTTGAATCATTCTGTTTAATTATATTATTAGACAAGCCATGCAACATATAATATAATGAATATGTTTATTAGTCAGTCATTATTTTAAACAGAATAAACTAATGCTGTAGTGACTGCTATAATAAAGCAGACATGATTTCCTCTTTTGAGTACACTAAAATTGAGCACTGAATGTAAACATAAGAGAAATTAAGAAAATGAACTGGTGTGAGTTGCAAAAAAGTGACAGTTTAGTGAAGAAGAGAGAAGGAATTAATCGTTATTGAACACTGAAGCAAGCAGATTTCCCAGATAGATACAGGCAAGATGCCTGAATGTCAAACTCTTAGAGATGCATGGATTATTTGCTTGTGTTGCTAGGTTAGCAAGTCTGAAAATATTGCTAATAGATAAGATTTCATAGAAATAGCTTAGTTTTATCTGGAGACTAGGGTGTAACTTTCAGATTTAAAAAAAAAATATGTTTTAATAAAGTTAACCTTAGTCTTATCTCCCTTGTGGGTGCATGTACTATATAATCAGATTATCCTGGGATGGTAATTAGAACTCAGAGGACACGTCCTACAATTTGACCTTCATGTTTTTTTTTTTGTAAACAGTGCTCTAAATAAAGTCTGATTGAAACACACACACTGATCCGAGTTCACTGGATGTATTGTATTATTTTGCCCAGGGGGTCCCACAGACTGCACAGCTCAGTTTTATGATCCCATTCTTCGTGCATTTCCTCCTCTCAATTGAAATAAAGTATCAAATTTGAAATAAAATGACATCTTTCATGCCTGCTGTTGGCATATGTCCATTGAAAATATATTCTGTACATGCTGCTGGAAATCTATTAAAATGCATAATAACTCTGGGCCAAACTGATTGAAATTATATTTAACTCAAACCAGAGTTAATGTACCTGGGGCTGAAAAAATCAGCAGATAGAAATTAAACTGCCAAAGGAATATTTATACTTCATTAAGATTAAAGTAAATATACTGAAGTCAAATGAACAGTTGGAGTGACTTAACATCTCATAGGTACTTGTGATTTTTCTATGCTGAATGCAGATAAAAAGTCTTTATTGTTGTAATAAATTATCAGTCTGGTGCTCCCCATCAGGACCAAGATTTTCTTTCTGTAGTAAATTAGAGCCAATATGTGAAAATGTATGTTCAGTACACTCATCAAATTGTAAGGACAGCAGAACTGTTCACTTTAGCCTACTTTTGCTGATTTTCATAATGCCAATTACGACATTTTCCAATTTAACCAATTAGCACCAAGGACTGTCATGCATGTCAAGACCATTATTCTTTAAGCCAATTAGCCTGAAAAACAGCAGTGTGAAAGGAGGTCCGTGGTCTGCATCAGACAGAGACCAATAACAACTATAGTGCAAATGGATGTAATTAACACTTCACCAATTAACCCATTACTGCTACTAATTTAAACATAAATCTTAGACTTTGCTATGTTATCTGAATACAATTATGGCTGACAAGTATAAAACCTTTATGTCTTTTTTCAGTTGTTAGCGCAGACTGCTTGATGAAAGACTGGTGCTGACTTAACCATTTCGTTTATTTCTTTCTTTTAGATAAAATTTAATTTATTTAATGTTCTAGATTTTTGTGTATAATTTCAAAAATCGTCAAGAGCATCCTACTAGTTGTTTTCATTATTGATGATTCCTATTTATTTTCTTCAGCTTGTCTTCTTTCTTATTTATTTATTTACCAGTATTCATTTTGATTTTGGAGTGGCACATTGGCATTGTGGTGAGCCCTGCTGCCTCTCAGATTTACATCACGAAACTCACACCTGGATGCTGCCTGTGTGAAATTTTCATGTTCCCCCATGTCAGTGTGGTTTTCCTCCATGTTTTCCTGTTTGTCTCCCCTGGTAACTTGTGCTAAGATAATAACTGGTGTCTGTGTGTGTTGGCCTTGCACTGGGCTGACACCCCATTCTTCTTGGGGTCCAGCATTGTGTTTGATGCTGTCTGGATGTTGTCTAGTTCTCTAGTCTTAAATTGGAGTCAGCAGATTTCAGAAGCCCGTCTGTATATTTCTTTCTTAGCATTTTACTGTTATGAAGAAATATTTCAGGCTTGATATTTTTGTTTTGAAAACAAGAAAATATTCCCCTTTCTTCCTTATTTAATCATTTGTTTTATATCTGTCTGTTTTGTTTGTTCAAGCCCTTAAAAAAGGCTTTGCCAACTTCAAACAATATTAAAAAATAGCATTATGCTGACATATTGAGGAGAGGGATCCATTCCTCCCAAAAGATTTTGTCTCAGTCTGTGCTGTTTCCCAAACCGCCATGGCTGGCTGATGTGGCAGATCTCTGAGAGATTTCTCTCCATCCATTCTTTCATCCATCTATTGATTTTTCAAAGCTCGCTTACAAAGTACGCATGAAAGGAAAACGTTATAAAAGCTGAAGAAGGACAAGAAATGCAAAAACAGTTTTCACTTTTTATATTAACAACACAAAGGTATCAGACTGGCACATATGTTGAAGTCCACAAGCTATATATACCAAAAAAACTGATCCAGAAATGTATTACTTTGAAAAATTAAGTTGGTATATTTTATTAAATGTATTTTACAAAATACGTGCAAGTAAACATTTATGGTTTCATTGATCATATTTTCATAATAATTGGTGAATAAAATGTGTTAACTTAGTGATATATAGTATTCTGACCCCTTCAGTTTTTGCACACTTTATAGTGTTGTAGATTTAATTTTAAATTGATACATTTGCCACTTTTGCCTATCAGTCTATACTCAATAACCCATAATGGCAAAGTTTTCAGAAAGGTTTGCAAGTCAAAAACAGAAATCTCTTATTCATGTGCTGCAAGTATTCAGACTCTTAATTCAGTATTTTGTAGAAGCCCCTTAGGCTGCCATTAAAGCTTCAGATCTTCTTGGGAACATCTCTATGAGCTTTGCACCTGGATTTGGGCAGTTAACAACATTCTCAACTCTCAAGCTCTGTTAGATAGAATTCGAGGTATCTGTAAAGTGCTATCTTCAGATCTGTCCACACTTGCCCTATGGGGTTTAAGTCTGGGATTTGGTGGGGCCACTCAAGGAGAGTCAGAGACATGTCCCAAGTTCACTCCAGTGTTGTCTTGGCTGTAGGTTTTGGGTCATTGTCATGCTGAAAGGTGATCTGTCACGACTATTTGAGGTTGCATGATCTAAGGGCAAGTTTTATTTAAGGAATTTTCTGTATTTGGCTCTATTTACCCTTCCCTCAATTCTGACCAGTCTCCCTGTCACTCAGAAGCACCCCTATAATATGATGCTGCTACTACTGTGCTTCAATATAGTGATGGTATTAGGCAGGCGATGAGCAGTGCTTGATCTTCATCAGACAAATTGCTTGGAATTCTGCCCAAACACTTGAATTTTTTTTGCATCAGACCCAAAAAAAAAAGCCTTTTAATACCATTTGGCAAACTCTGTCATAAGTGCGTGATTGACAGAGTGCTGCTGAGATGACTGTCCTTTCGAATGGGGTCTCCCATATTGGCAGAGGACTTCTGAGGCACTGTTAAAGTGACCAGTCTCTCAAGGAATCAATGATTCCAAATTTTTTTCTTTTCACAAATATTGAGGCCCGCTGTGCTCCTGGGGATGCTTAAAGCTTTACAGATGGTTTTATACCACTTCCAGACTTCCATAGGAGGACTGCAAACAAGTTCTAAGTACATCTCAAGAGTAATTAAATCAAACCGGATGCACATAATCACAATTTGGAGTACCACAGCAAATGGTTTGAATACTGATATGAATGAGAGATTTCAGTTTTTGATTTTCTATAAATTTGAAAACACAGCTGAAAACATTTTTCTCTTTGTCATTGTGGGTTATTGAGTGCAGATTGATGGTCAAAACTAGAAAATGTATTACAGTAATTTAAAGATAAATCTACAACACAATAAACTGTGCAAAAGTGAAGGGATCTGAATACATTCTGAATTCACTATATAAAGTTAAAATGCAACATTTGCATATTATCTGTAGGAATGTTACAAAAACAAGCAGCATGGTAGTGCAGTGGTTAGACTTGCCACCTCATGAATGCAGCATCCTGAATTTCAGTCCCATGCCTGGTCATTGTTTGTCTGGCATTTGCATGTTCTCCTTATGTCTCCATAGTGCTCAAGTTTTCCTCCCACATTACCAAAGACAGACAGATGAGGTAATTGGTAATTCCAAATTGGCTCCTGGGTATGGCGCCCCATCCAGTGCTACTTACTGATATGAGGTCTGGGCTGCTCTTGTAGTTTTAGCTCTGTGAGCCTTAGTTGCATTAAGTAGGTTTCAGAATGATATGACATTACAAGAACTCTACCACCATGATTAAGGTAATTGTAATTTACATAAAAACTATTCCAAAACTATTACTTACCAACTTAAAGTAAAAAATTATTCTTGCTATTTTAACATTACACAAATGATTACACAAACTCTGTCTAGTTTTTCTTCCTGTCTTTCCTTTCATGTTTCTTTGTCTCTCCACCTCCACTCATCCTCCAGCAAGCTTCGACTTCTCCCTCCCAAATGAATGGAGGTGGTTCCTTTTAAGCTGCGCGTATACCAATATAGGACAGTCAGTTATCCTGGTCGGTGGTGATCTCGGGTTTTTGTCATTCCTGTCTACTGACTGTAAGCAATGGAACATGCTGCTCTCCTGCACATGCTCTGCCAGGTAACCTTGGGGTGGTCATTCACCAGGAGCACTTACGGTGGTCCATTAACATGATCTTAAATTTCCAGGTGAGGCGGGAGTCCAATGAAGTAAGGGTCAGGAGTCCCTGCAGCACCCCCTGGCAGATCCCACGGGCTGAGTCACAGAACTCCAACTCCCATGAAGACCTGAGGGAATCTGTGGCACTAAAGCAACCCAGGAGGCTACCATCTAGCAATCTGGGGGAGATGATGCCCTGAGCATGCTTTTTCTCCCAGTCCTTCCATTAAAAAGGCATCCCGGCCAGGCAAGGCCGCCACAACTGATTAAATAAATAACAAGAACATGTTTAAAAATGATTTGCTTTAAAATTTTAGAAACACTCACTTTGGAGTGTGGGAAAAATGTAACCAGGTCACAAAATAATTCCTAAACATATTTTATCATAACATATATAAGAAGTTTGTTGACACTCTCACTAAATGTTTCCTATTCTTCACAGATTGTCACAGCAAAATGCGATGGAGATTGTTAAAGCACTTTAAAAAACTAACCAATTGAAAATAAATATTGCTTCCTGTGGCACTCCAGACATTTTAAACTGTCTTGGAAGGAACAAATTCTTCATCATAACTGATGTGTTGTCCTCTCATTTCAGAGTATTAGAAATAGTGGTGCCAAGGAACTTGAAATTCTTGAACACCTTCAAACCTGATCATTGACATATACATTTGAAAGTGATCTTTTACCTTGCATAAAGTCTACCATTTCTTCTACAGTATGTTCTAGACATCTAATTCTAGATTATTTAGAATAAACATTTTTAATGGCATAACAGCATTTGGTGGTTACAATTCCAAAGAAGAAGAAGATGAAATTAGAAGTCAATCTTTCTTCCATAAATGTTTTACAGATGAAAAGAAAATGTAATTTTGTGAGCTACAAATGGAAACCTAAGAGCTCTCTGTCATTGATTTTAGTTGCTGAATGTTTCAACCTTTACAAGACCTTTTAGCTGGATAGATAGATAGATAGATAGATAGATAGATAGATAGATAGATAGATAGATAGATAGATAGATAGATAGATAGATAGATAGATAGATACTTTATTAATCCCAAAGGGAAATTCACATAATCCAGCAGCAGTATACTGATACAAAAAACAATATTAAATTAAATAGTAATAAAAATGCATGTAAAAGCAGACCATAACTTTGAGTAATGTTAGCATTTACTCCCCCGGGTGGAATTGAAGAGTCACATAGTGTGGGGGAGGAATGATCTCCTCAGTCTGTCAGTGGAGCAGGACAGTGACAAAAGTCTGTCACTAAAGCTACTCCTCTGCCTAGAAATGACACTGTTCAGTGGATGCAGTGGATTAATCATGATTGACAGGAGTTTGCTTAATGCCTGTCTCTCTCCAACAGATGTTAAACTGTCCAACTTTACTCCTATAATAGAGCCTGCCTTCTTAACAAGTTTGTCCAGGTGTGAGGCGTCTTTCATCTTTATGCTGCCACCCCAGCACACCACTGCGTAGAAGAGGGCACTCGCCACAACTGTCTGGTAGAACAACTATAGCATTTTACTGCAGATGTTGAAGGATGCCAACCTTCTCAGAAAGTATAGTCTGCTCTGACCTTTCTTACATACAGTAGAGCATCAGTATTGGCAGACCAGTCCAATTTGTCATCCAGCTACACTACCAGATATTTATAGGTCTGCACCCTCTGCACACAGTCACCTCTGATGATCACAGGGTCCATGAGGGGCCTGGGCCTCCTAAAATCCATCACCAGTTCCTTGGTCTTGCTGGTGTTAAGGTGTAAGTGGTTTGAGTCGCACCATTTAACAAAGTCTTCAATTAGCTTCCTGTACTCCTCCTCCTGCCCACTCCTGATGCAGCCCACAATAGCAGTGTCATCAGCAAACGTTTGCATGTGGCAGGACTCCGAGTCGTATTGGAAGTCTGATGTACAGGTATATAGATTGAACAGGACCGGAGAGAGTACAGTCCCCTGCGGTGCTCCTGTGTTGCTGACCACAACGTCAGACCTGCAGTTCCCAACATGCACATATTGAGGTCTGTCTGTAAGATAGTCCATGATCCATGCCACCAGGTGTGAGTCTACTCCCATGTGAGTCTACTCCCATAGTAGACATAATATACATACATGAATTTACCTTATATTCATGTATGTATAATATGTGTGATAAAAATATTAATTCATTTTTATGTCCATGAATGTAATCAACGATAGATGTATTTCCAGATACAGAAATGTAATTCATTTTACTTATTTTTGTGAAAATTCTAGTTTATTGTTTAAGGCATGAAATATTGTGCCACCAACAGTGGGCTGTCTGCTGCCGGACACTTCAATGACAGGCAATTATTTGTTTCAACAATCAATACAAGCTTTGCCTATATAACAGTGTGTGTTAGCCCGTGTTCATTACAGGTTTTTGGTGGTATTGCATTACAAGGTTCATGCATAATACATGCTAAGATATTACTTCAGGTTATATAATTAAGCTTTTAAGTCTTCAGATAAAATATATTGCAGTAATGCCATCCTAATGACCTTTTACTGTAAATAAAATCTAATTAATTTGCTGAAAAATGCAGTCCAGAGAATAAGAAAGTATCTGTAGGCTTCATCTAAAATTTTTTAACCCAAGCTTTAGCTAACTGTTAAGCAAATACCCGACTTTCAATTTTACCTCAGGAAAACGACTTTAACAATAATCAGCAATTGCAAAGCAATATGGGCAGATACTTGAATTAATACTAATATATAAATAAAAAAAGAGCCGCAGACAGCAGGGGGGGAATGGAGACCAGACGGGTTGCTTTCGTTCCAACTGAGCTTTTAATTAGAGACAAAATTCCTATTTATAATTGAAATCCATTAATTTGGCTTTTTTTCAGCAGGGTTATCCCAAAACAGAGTACATTGGCATGATTATATAAAATGTACTTTATATCTATTCATTTTAAACCTACAGAACTACATTTTAATGGTTCAATTTGTTTGGTAAGGATTTGTTAACTTTTAATATTTAAATACAAGGCTGATACAGAGTTCAGTTGCTATAATACACATTTAATACCACAGGATGTGTTAAGGCATACTGATTAAGAGCATACCCTACAGTCTGAACCCCTCCATAGATGAAAAACAGTATATCAAATGGAATATGGAGCACTAAATTGGCAGATTCACAGTCTCGACCCACTGGAAGTAGTAGTAGATGAGAAAATGAAAACCAAACTGATGACCATTAGGAGCAATGCTGCACATCCTCTCTGTGACACACTAACATTAAGTCATTTCAGCCAACAAATTCAGGAGACGTGTGTCAAGAAATGCTCCTGGGGTTACTTTATGCCAATGGCAATATACCTGCAAAATGCAGAATGGTTAAAACATTATTCATAAATAATTGGGTGTATTACTTTAGCCTTGAACACTGGGAAAGATTTCTTCAGGCAAAAAAAAAAATACTTCTTCTTATAATGTGAAAATCCAAAGTATGAGGCAGTCTGCAGGAAAAGAATAGATCAGGAGATAAAATCTTAAAACTAAGTAAAGCAAGGATCGGTAACAAAAGAGAAAGTATCATGCATCTAAGCCAGATCTGGGCATTGTACTCCCTGTGGGCTGAATGCGGCCCGTGGTCTGGTATTGTCTGACCTGTGAAAGGTTGTGGATGACAAGTACTTGAAGGGTTTGTCTGTCTGCATCACAGCTAGATGTGACCATGCAGATGCAGATCAGAATTAGTACTTATGGGAAATGACGGGACATTTCATAGGAAATGACAGGATATAAAAGAGAGTAAATGCGGAAGATTGTATTAGAAAAGGGGTGATAGAGAGATGGTTCATGTTATATTAAAAGAAGGAAGACCTGTCGTTAATCTGTATCCTGTCTGCATTTTGTGCAAAGTTGCAACAAAAATGAGCTATAAAAAGTGAAACGTTGATGCAGAAAACAGATCATTCAACAAACAAAGTCAGTACGTGCATGAAAAAGTTTGGACTGCAGTGGGAAAAGTTAGCTGGTATGACAATGGATTGTTCTCCTGATTTGACAGGTAAAAATGTTGCACTTTTAAAAAGGATGCAGGAAAAAACTGTCTGAGATTAACCCAGCCCCAAAACTCATATTTTTACATTGTATTATTCACTAGGAGGTGAATTAAGTATGTGGTTGATATTGTAATAGATGCTGTAAATTTCATCGGGGCAGAGCATTAAATCACAGACAGTTTCACTGTTGGAGGAACACTGATCTGGGCTACCATACAGCTGTCAAGTGCTGAAATTGGCCTGGCATCTGAAATCAGAGATTTAAAAGTTTTTTCAAATGAAATGAAAACCCATCCCTGAACTAAGCAGCATTGAGTGGCTATCACATGTAACATTTGCTGCAAATATGAATGAACTACATACAAAATTTCAAGTCTCATGATATGCACATCCTAGTCAATGCCTTCATAAGGAAGCTGCTGCTTCTCTCTCAACAAACAGAGAGGAACACAGTGACACACTTTCACACACTGAGAGAGGGAGGACTCTATCTGCTGATCAGCTTAACAGATATGCAGCCATGTTCTGGGTGCTACATACCAAGTTTTCCAGGTGATTTAAAGACTTCAAAGCAAGTGTAACAGAAATGTTCACCATCTCCTCTGCTTTTAAATGTAATGTGGACAGTGCCCCCAGTGAGGTACAACTTAAACTTATAAAAGTCTGATGCATTACTGACAGAGCACTTCCAAGTCAATGTCATTACTGACATTCTACAATTCCCTCAAAAAAGGAGAATTTCCCACACTTGAGAAGACCATTTCAGAGAATGCTTGTCCTCTTCGGATTAGCATACATACGTGAACAGACGTTCTCAGTAATGAAATTCAACACATCCAGGTACAGATATACCTGTATGTCAGTGATGTCCATCTGTCTTCTGTACTGCGAATAGCAACTTCAGGAGTCACACCTGACTTCAGTACACTAGCTGAAGTTCATCAAAGACTTAATTCTTCTGACTAAGTTGTCAAAGGTACAAAGACAGTAAAATACTTTATCAGTGATTAATGCAGTAAAATGTATTTATTTTGTTTTTCATATTTCACACTACAATCAGGAATTGCAGATTGCGTTAGAATGCATGAAATAGTGTGTGTTCATTCCATGGTTCAATAAATCAAACAAAATCTGTGAATATGTGGTCTATTTTAATTTTATTATGGTGAAAAAAAGAAATATAGCATGTTTAGCATAATGTAACCATTGACAGAATGTGTTTTGCCCTTCTTAACAAGCTGGTTTCTCATGTGGCCCTCCATAAAAATAGTTGCCCACCCCTGATCTAAGCAAAATGGAAAATCAAAACCAGAAGAAGAGGACAGCAGGGAGTAGTTAACTGGAAGAACTAACAGACAGCACTTCCAATCGAGTTTTTAGAAATATTCACAAGCTTGAGCAACTTTCCAGTGTTCCTTCTCTTTCAAGGTCCTGATGTGTACTGATCTACTTCTCCAGAGTTCATTCTTTAAGATGGCTTTGGGAAGGAGAAGTCATTTCATTGGTCTTGTCCTCACTGAGCAGGCAAATCTCTCATGAACTTCCAGCTTCCTTTTGGGGACTGTCAATTTGCATGCAGTTCCATACAATACCAAACCCTCCCCTGAAAAGAGAAGAGAACAGAACATATTCCCCACAGCCTTCACACTGCTTTTAATTCAGTTCATACAAAAATGTACAGCAAACTGTGACAACATATACACATATAATGTATGCACTATATTTGCATGCCTCTTGTGTATCTCTGACAACATTTGTAGCAACTATACGGCATATGGTCCTAGTAGGAACAATATGGCACCATACTGTCCCACCTATAAGGATGGTATGTTGGGTAGCTGCCTTAGAGACCTGGACTTACCAGTTAGTGATAGGCAAAGAAGCCTGAGTCTGATGTGAGGGTAAATACAGTATGTACTGTTTGTGTGTGTATACGCTACCAGTCCAAAGTTTTAGAACACCTCAGTTTTTCAAGTTTTTCTTCAAATGTAATCAGTTGAAATGCAATGAATGACCTAAAAAGGTGATAGGATAAGCAGTAAATTGCCAGAGGTTTAAATTTAAAGTTTAGGTTAGCAAAAATGGAAAAAAAGGAAATTTCAGAATGCTACAAATTGGCCTTCTTCATAGGTTACAACTTCTGATGCTCTGCAGCAATTAAAGCAAATTGAGTCTTGCGAATTGAAGTAAACAATTGGCACAGGTGTCCCAACTTCTGTTGATTACTTAAAAAAACCTTCTGTTTTTCTTCAAGCAGAGTGGGAACAGACTGTGTTACAACATCCTCTGAAGTACTATTTGGAAAATATTCCAGCAATAATGGCAAGAAAATGACAACAAATGAAATGGAACAGAGCAGTATTACCCTTAGAGTGAAGACCTTTCATGCAGAGAAACAGCAAAATAAAAATAAATCAAAACGTCTGTGATTACGGTGTCCTACACAATCCAAGGGCAACTGGAAACTGGAAGAAACTCTGATAGGAAGAGATCTGGCAGACCCAAAGTCACAACCCAATCAGAAGACAAGTTTCTGAGGGTCACCAGCTTGCATGATAAGCGCCTCACACCACAACGGCTTCAAGCACAGCTTAAAAGGGTTAGAAAAAAGCAAGTCTCAGTTTCTGCAGGGAAGAGGAGACTTTGTGCTGCAGGTTTGACAGGGCAAGTGGCAGCAAGAGAGCCATTCCTTAAAACAGGAGCTTGAAATACCAGTTGTGGACTACAGTAGACTGGAAGAAAGTCTTATGGACTTATGAGTAAAATTTTGAAATCTTCAGTTCCGAAATGGCATTGCAGTGCTTGAAGAATGCATCCAATGCTGATGATGAAATCATGATCTTGTTTGATGTCATGTCACTATATACTGATGATTCCAATTCACTGACAAAACTAAACAACAACCCCACCATTACGGCATGAACGAAGCTGACCATGAAGGACATCATGCATTTATTATTACTTTGCCAGAAAACTCACTTCCATTTTAATGGCAAATACTACAGACAAGAAGAAGGCATGCCAATGGGATCTCCGTTATCATGACTTTTATCTGAACTGTTTATGCAGCGATTTGAAAGAGTGGCTCTAACTCTGTTTACACCTAAACACTGGATTTGTTACTTTACGACACATTCATCAAATTAAAAAGCAACCAGCTGAATGAATTCAAAAATACCACATCAACTTAGTATTCCCTGCAATTCAGTTCACCATGAAAAAAGAAATTAACCTATAGATTAATTTCCTGGACATTTCCATTGAAAGAGGCAATGATGCTGCCTTAATAATGAGTGTTTATCGTCAGGAATGTTAAGCAGACAAAATATTACACTTTTCTAGCAATCATCCCTCATCGTATAAATGGTGTTGTGTTAATACTTTGTTCAGGATTTACTCCTACTGCAATACAAAGAAAACTAAAAAGAATGAATGATGTTATCTTTTCCATCTGTTCACATCAAACGGATACCCCAAGACATTTATCAAACAATGCTTGCATAGAGACTCCACAGACCTCAGCAAATCGACTCTGACCTGATCTCTTATCGAACATGGTACACCCTTCCCATTCACAGTGTTGTATCAGAAAGTACAGTGCTCATCCTCTCCAAATCATGCATCAAAATAGCACATAACAACTGCAAACACTCTGCAGATAGTTCTTTTTAATACCAAAAGCAAGAAATCTGCATCAGAGACACGGAACGCAGCATACAGTATACCATGCAGTGTGTGCCCAGCTGTGTACATGGGACAAATATCTGAAACGCTCGCAACATGCACGCAAGAACATCATAATATTTTCTCAAGGAAGGATCAAGGATCTCTGATATATGCACATACAAGTTCAACCAAACACACATTAAACTGGGACATGGTGCAAGTAAAATTCAGAGCTAATACTAAAAGTGCCAGAGAGCTGGCTAAATTGTAGCTCTCAAATGAAAACGGCATTAACAGACATTTGGACATGAACCCAGCATGTCGGCTTAAAAAGAAGAACATCTAAATAATAAAAAAGACTTTATGACCAGCACCCTCTGATATCCCCATCCCCACAACCCCCCCTAATTTGCTTTAAATTGCCTTTGATTCCTGTATGTCTAATTATTTTTCTGTAATGATGACACCTGGTAGGTTGTGGAAAACAAGAACAAAAAACTTTTAATAATATATATATATAATTTATAATTTTAATATATGTGAGTCATTTTCTCCCTTTGTGGATTACAAGCTACAAATATGCAAACTGTATCACAGACCTACTGTATATACTGTGAAGCCTAACCCGACACAGACAGACGCTTGAGGCACAAGTGCAAGCACATGCTTTTATTTTTCTTCCCGTGGGAAATGCCTTCACCCATTTCCCACCGGTACAAGCTCAACACACAACCCTTTCTTTTCTCCTCCACTCCTCCTGGAAAGCTTCATGTCCCTCCTCCCAATTCTGGCTCCAGGATTAGTGGCTGCTGGGTCCTTTTATAAGCCACCCAGAAGTGCTCTAGGTGCTCATTAACCCAGTTCTGCCAGCATTTCCTGGTGTGACAGAAGAGCTGCATTGAAGGGCTCAGCAGGAGCTGTAGCACCCCCTGGTGGCACCCACAGAACCCAACAGGACTGCACTGAACTCCACCTCCCATGAAGCCCTTATGGGAATCCTAGGCACCACTGCAACCCAAGGGAGCTGCCATCTAGCTCTCTGGGGGAGATAATGCTCTGGTTAAGCACCCTCCGCCAGTCCTTCCAGTGTGGAAGCATCCCAGCTGGACAAGGGCCCTGGCTGTATGCCACAATACATACATAAATAAATATATATATAGGAGCATTCTTCAAAAGCAGTCTGTTACATCATGGTCAAAATGATCAGAATGGTCAGAGAAACAAAGAACAGAGGTTCATTTTATAAACTGTTGAATTTACATACAGTGTCAATCAATGCATACATTTTACTCTGGTTGGTTCGTTGGTTTACAACCAAATGATTTATATAAAATAAAAGTCTATTGTATTATATTCTGGTTCTTCTTATACCTTTTGAGATGAGCCACCACCCTTGAAGTTTCTGTGCATATAACAACTGTCCACACCCGTTTATAGGACATCTGCTGATTTCTTAGTCATCTCATTGTCGCCCTTCAGTACATTTTGTATATTACGTCAGCCTTTCTTCTGGTACATTCTTTATTTACTTGACCACCTCAGTATTTTTCCTAAACCAATTCTTATATTTCAGTGTACATTTTGTTGTTCACTTGATGTTTATCTCGTTTCTGACATTTATTAATCCTTTACGCTATTTCTTAAAGATGAATTAATTAAAATTATTCTTTCACAATTGTCATGAACTGCTAGTAACCAGTGAAATGTTAGGGAGCTAACCGGACCATCCCGTTTACTTCTTTGATATAAGAACAAAAGAGCAAGTGTGCAATGGGACAAAACACAAAACAAATTAAATAAGCCGTTGGCTATTATAGCGTTTAATGAGATTTCCCAGGCTTATTGTTGGACTTCATTCCTGTAGGTGGCTCGTCTTCCAAGTGAGCAGCCACCTTCTGTTTATAGCTGGACTGGAAGAAGAAGGGTTATTTGCCCTTACTGGGCAGCTTCTCGGCTGCGGCTGAAAAAGGAGATAAGATGGTTAGTGTTGAACATTGCGTGCGCCAAACTGGTATGTGTTTGTGGCACCAAATCCTAATCCTCGATAAGAAGAATGAGGCAGACCAGAATTAAGGTAGAGAGATCTCAGTTAACTGCTGAACGTTGCAAAGGAAGGAATAGTTGCAATGTCTTTGTAGAACGAAATGTTTATTTGCAGACAAATATTTATGTGTGTGGTTTACAAAGTCAACAAACAATTGAATAAATGCGGGTATGTGCAAACTACTGAAAGTACAGAGTTTTCCACATATCAGATACAGAAATAACACGTGTACTTTTGTACAGTTAGCGTTTGCACTCCCTGGTTCCCCTGGATAGTATTGCTTACCTCGAAGAAGCCAGGAAGGCGACCCTTTGACACGCATGCATGACAACATATAAACATAATAATGAACATTTTTATTTTTGTATGGAACAGGGTGTATAAAATAAGTAACTAAGAAAAAGACTGCAGAGCAAACATATTAAAAATGTTTGCTCAGTATATTTAAATTTAATCTAATTTTCTGCACTTTTTTCCTGGGTGAGAGTTGTGAGGCACATGGGTGTTAGGGAACTTACTTAACATCCTTTCACATTTCATTTTTGTGTATTAAGTTAACATGCCTGTATAAACATTTGATCATAAATCTACTTTAAACTGAAGTTTTATAATACCTCACTGCATCCATGCAAATGTGTTATTTCTTTAATTAAGTGAAAGCTGGATTAAAAACTAAACTAATCATCTTGAACAAGTGGTTTACATTTAATTTAATCTTTTAGTTTCTTGTCTAATTACCAATGATCTCCTTAGGGGAGAAAAGCATATCTGTCTTGAACTTTTATAGCTGTTTTGAGATTAGTATTGTTTTAAGGTAAATGTAGAACAAGCAGATCAGATCTGTTAATACATATTTCCTAATACCTTGAACCAGACACAATGCTCCTTTTAATAACAGCATGGGATTTGTGCACATACAATTATTGTGCCAGGTAGATTATAGTAAATGTCACTGTAACTGATGTAATGTACAAATGTTATGTGAAGTGAACTGAGTTAGAGAACCATGGTGAGATATTGTGTTTATATATACATTATTTATGAATTCCTAATGAGGAGCATGTCAGAGCAATTGTACAACAGCAATATAATAAACTGCATTACAAAAGGTGTAAACTGCATTGCAAAAACTGCTACAAAAGCTAAGTTTGAAAAGCTACTTTTGTAAAGTATCAGGCTAAATGTCTGAAGGAGCATCTCATTTTCAAAATATTTGTATGCATATTCAAAACAATGAAGGACTCAAGACTGCAGTTAATACCTCAGAAAGGTGTCATATACGCAAACCAACAATTTGATCAAAACTGTGTGGAATTCAGACCTTAAAACTAAAATGCACATTTTTAAATGATATAAGGATGTTGGAGAATGAACAATAATTCAGTCATTTATGGAAATGAATTTCACTTTCAATATTATTGTTATAAATAGCTTTTTATGTAGCCAACCTCTACAGTGAAATATAAAAATAACATTTTTTTATAGAATTATAGAATTATAACACAAGTTTTCCCAGTTATTTATTTCCTTATTTTTGCAATTAGAGCACCGTCATGTTGAATGACTTTCTCAAGGTGACAGAATGAGTCAGGGATTGCATAAGAATCCTTGTGGTTTGAACTCCAGTAGGTCACGCTTCTGGTATAAAGGATATAGCCACATTAGTGTACAAAACTTTATATGTAAATGTTTTTCCAAGAGATGTGGAGCTTAGAAGGATTTTGGATCATGCCCTTTGGATAGGGTACCTCATGACTACATTACATTAATATGTATTTGGAGGTGGCTGCTGCCTCAGGGCACTCTGACATCTGGGCCCTGTCACTGTTTCTGTGGAGTCTGCACATCTCTGTATGAGTCTTTCTCCACATACTCTGTTTTTTCTCCCACCTCCCCAAAGACAAGTACTGTGTGTTTGTTTAATTGGTGGTTCTAATTTGCCCTGATACCCGTGAGTGTGCCTTATGATGCAGTTGGTTCCTGTCTTGCACACAATTGTCATAGCATAGGCTCCTGTCATCTGCAATCCTGTACTGGATGAAGTAGCCTTGAGGAAATTATGTCATGCTTGTTGTCGTGACTTCTCATCTGGATATAATGACGCCTTACATGGGATGATGCATTCATTGTAAGAAACAAATGCGCATAATGAAAGGATGAATATTTCTGCACCAATTGCACTACATTGGTTGGTTTAGTACGATATTTCAGTTCTAAATCAAATTCTGTAGGTTTTCTGATTATTCAAGGAGACACTACCTATGCAGTGTCAGCACAACATCATGGATGAAACATCAAGGAAGTGTGCCCCTAATGACATCATTTTGAGCAGCCAATTTATCTACTCTTCAATGAGAGTGGAAAACAGTAGGAAATCCACATGAATGCACTTTTTTTTCCCACAGCCTGATTCCCCAAAGCTAAATCTAAATTGGGACCCTACTGCTTCCACACATTACTTAGGAATTTTAGCAGCACAGCATTAACATTACAAAGTCATCTACTCTGCAGTACATTTGAATTTCAAGTTCAGCATTATCTAAAAAAACAATGTCATACACAGACACAAATAGAGTGACTTACACTGTCAGTTCATTAGTTTAAAATTTTTGAGGGTACATTTTTTGACATTTTTAAATAATATCCATAAAACAATGAAGCATCAGATAAAAATGATTATTCTATGTGCCCATGACATGCGCTTCAAATGACTACAGATTTCATTTGGTTATTTTATCAAAGACATTGATTAAAGATACTTAGCAGCAATGCTCCTAACGTTGCCTTTGATTTTCTATATTAATGTCATCTGACCTAAATGTGATACAGGATATTATATTACATCTGTGCCTTGTCATTGAGTGTACACTAGATCAGGGGTTGCCATCTCCAGTCCTGGAGGACCACAGTGGATGCCAGTTTTCATTCTAACCCTTTTCTTAATGAGTGCCCTGCTTGTGCTGCTAATTAACTTCTTGTGAATTCATTTTAAGTGGCTTATTTTTTAAGATTTGTTCCCCTGAATTTCTTCATCATTCCCCTGAATTGCTTCATTCCTTTCCTTAAATGGCACCCAAAGAGAAATGAAATGTGAAGTGAGGGAGTCAAGAGAAGACCATCTAAGTTAGAGCCTCAAACTCCAACCAATTTCACTCCAACCAGCTGCTTAATTAGCTGCCGATTCTTGTGGTTAATTAAACCCGCTCTTTACTTCCATGTCTTGTTGCTACTCCCATTGCGCATTAGCAGACATTTACGATACTGTTGATTTTCTCTTTTCTAGCACTGATAAAATGTTTTGTGGATCTGAGCAGATCGACATTCCTGAGACCTTCACCTTTTTTTATTTTCAGATATTGTTTGATGGACACTGTTTGCTGGTCATGTTTTTGGCTGATTTTGTATCTCATTATTGTTTGGCTGCTAATTAAGGAAAAAGAAACAATTAAGGGGCCTGAGTCTTCAAGAGCAAGTCAATTAAAATTAGTTCAAAAGAAGTTAATTAGCAGCAAAAACAGGTCACTCATTAAGAAAAGTGTTAGAATGAAAACCTGCAGCCACGGTGGTCCTCCAGGACCAGAGTTGGCAACCTCTGCACTAGATGGAACCCTCTTGTCAACAATGACATCTTATTTTTTATTTTGAAGTGGGAGGAACCTTTGCACAAATGCAGTATTAGCTGTCTCTCTGTTCCACTCAATCTTGTGCTTTTCTTTCTTCCCAGTAAAAATAACCCAGGAGAGGCATTACAGCTGACATCTCGGCTCTTGCTTGGGTGAGCCTTCCCAACCATGTAAAGGCTATTTAACTACCCTGCTTGCTTTAGGAATATTGTTCAAAATAAATTGTACCAAGTAAAGGATATACTGTAAAGAACAACACATACAGAATATTTTATTTTGTTTTGCAGTGCTATAGGAGAGCCTCACGTACCTCAGCAGCTACACATGAGTCTCCAGCGGTCTTTATTTAATTCTCAGGGTGTTATTTCATTTTTTAAAAGTGCAACACTCCCTTATTGCATTCTGTGGCTCCTACTTTGCAAAGCTTCATCGAACATGCAAGCAGAGGACTCTTCTTTGCTTTGATAACAAAAGTCAGCTTTCCCAATTGTACCTCTAATTAAATTATTACACTTGATTAAGCACAGTATGGCCTAGCAGAACGGAAGGTGACTGTCTCAATAGTAGACTTAAGCATTCGAAACAAAACAACAGTAATACTGAGAAATAGAGAGGGAAATGGAGAGTGGCTGCTGTATTTTTTTCATAATTTTTTTACCATCAAGAAGCCATGATAGTGCTAAGAGAAATGAGAAAATGAGTGCAAATTCATCTGGATCACTTGTGACTAAACTGCAGAGAAATTAAAAAACACAGAAGATGCTCTTTTTAAAGGAGATAATAATCAGAGTCTTGTGGCAGTTGCTGGATTTCTGCCCCTCAGGGTGTGAAAGGCTGTCTCTCTTTCTCACTAGATTATCTGTAAATCCACAGAAAACAAAACTGCCTGACACTTTTGTCTTTCCCAGACACAAGAAAGTGAGAAAATGTGGCCTGCGAGCTGCTGGCACAGATGTCATCTGCAGAGAGCAGGAGATTATCTGCCAGAGGACTGTTTGCCAGAAGTAGCCTGCCAGTCCAGTATGTTTTTAATAGACTTTGCTTTGTCTGGTTGACAGCGAAGTAATAATGTGGTCAGACATCCCAACAGAGGGCAACTACATTTTTATTTTTACATCCCCCTCCTGTTTATTTGAGTGTTGTGAGATTTACAGTAGCTTGGGCTGCTGGTTGATCAGCACAAGGGTCCATGTTTCAGATTTGTCATCTTTTTTAGACCTTTAAATCATCTTTTCCTTTGAAGAGCATAGTGATGATATGCCTCCAAATTAATGAGGGTTGTCTCAATTTGCTTGTGTGGGTAGGTGTGTTTGGTCTATGGTGGATTGGCAAATCATCCTTAATTTAATTTCTGCCGACAAGTCTGATAGATTTATCCTGTTTAAAACTCAGAAAAAACAGCATAACTAATTATGTTGCAAACCCCTCTTCACTCCTAGTCCAGTTGATCTTTAAAACAAATTGCATTATGAAAAATGGAGTTAAAGAGTTGCAATGAACATTAATTCATTATACTCTATTTAAAAAAAAAAAAAATGAAGATGCGATATTGACGTTCATCCTACCCTTCAGTGGCAAATGGGTTTATAGGGTCTTTTGTACTGATGGCAGCACGGTCTGGTTTTAGATATACTTGAACCTTGTATAACAGAGCAAAAATCAACTTACAGGGAACACAATGGCCTGGAGAAGTAATGTGCTGTGTGCTTTCATATTAATTAATCATTTATTACCCAATGACATGAATCAAAAGGTCAGCTTGGGTATTGGCGCTCGAATTTCACAGATTTGTACTTTTCCCTTTCACATAGTCAGCATTTCTTTTTCATTTGGAATATCATGAAATTAACCTAAACCTGAGCTACATGAGATGAATTAAATAAAACCTTATTTCAGATGAACCAAAAATAAGCCTTTAAGTTGTAGCTTTAGCTCGTCATGATCAGTCACCTTTTCTTTATATTTTGTGCTTAAATGTTATTGGATTAGAATTTCTTTTACATACCAGACAGCCTGAGGATCATCTTTTTTGAGACAATGCCAGATGGAGCACCATGTTCTCATTATGTTGTCGTAACATACACTACAGTTTACATGTAGTTCACCATCACATTTTGGTTGAGCTAAAAGACTACCTGCCTACTATGCCACAATGAAATAACAATGTCTTTCATTGCTTAAAGTCAGAGAAAATTAAATGTAGTCTTCAAGAAACAAAAAACAGCCTTTCACCTAAGCCATGCATAGCTAGCACTCTTTAAAGTATTCATTGAACATTGTCCCTAGAGGGGAAGGCCCTGTTAGCTGTGATCATTTGCTCCTAATTAAAAGTAGGTGTACAGTAAGACACTGAATATGTAGGAGAGATGTGAAAAGAGCTGGAGACTAAGCCAGTATCCCCATTTAATGATGGCTAAAATATTTTCTGAATTCAATATAAAGTCTCTCTGCTGGATGTCCAGATGACACGCTAAGTAGAGTTTTGTGGTCAGTCTGATGATTCCCTGTCTTGGTCTTCTTTTATGGTGGAGCACTGGAAACAGTTGAGACCAGAAGTGTTGTCAGTGGTTGACAGGTGGGAGCTCCTCCATACTGGAAACAGAAGTATGAATTGGGACAAATGTTGACGTTAGAGTCTGTGCTATATTGTGCATTTTTCAGCTGATTAAGCATAAAATCACCAGACTCCTGTATGTGACATAAATTAGAATTCTTCCAGTTTAGCTAGGTAAGTTAAGACATAAGTCATGTAGTGTAGGATAGCACCACAGATTTGTTTGCTCTGGAAATACTACCACCATCTTCACAATTGTTGGCCAGATATTATTGTAGGATTAGGGAAGGGAATTTATGTACTGTAAGTTTGTTTTGACAAACCTTTAACTTGTACATAGAAAACATTGTGTGTTGTTGGGAGTTGCTGTTCAAAGGATACATACATTTTGTTTATATACAGGTTTCAAATAATTCATATATCTATAGCTTTCAATTAGTCAAACACAGTGTGAGTTAAAGAAGGTAAAAATATATAGTTATTCTGCAGCTGAGAATAGCTTTTAAGCCTCAAAGTATCTCCTACATTGGTACCAAATGATGTTCAGCACCTCCTGTTCGCTAGCACATTGTTAAAAAATAGTAGTGGCTGGAGTGCAAAGGAATGCAAAGCTGCAGAGAGATGTTTGAGCCTGAGTTCATTTTCAAAGCTCTTTAGCAGGGTCCACTTTATATACTGTCTGTATCACTTTATGCCATTCCTCATAAGAACACATTTCCTAATCCAGTAGTGATGCTTTCATTTCTTGTTATGCAGGGACAAGTCAAACAGCATCTTTAAAGTATGCTGGTTAGTTTAACTTTCAAGTTTGCATTTGAAACCTTCAAATTACATAATGATACCAAGAAAAAAACCTTTGACCAAGAATACATGTACTGACATATATTGTCCTGACTGCAGTATTTTAATATTTTCTGTAAGTAGAGGATTCAATATGGGTGCTCAGCTAGGCACACAAACCAAAGAAGTGCAACCTGAAGTGAATTGATTTTGGTGAGCTAAATGTGTAAAAGATGCCAAAATACAGAGAACTACTAGCACACTCCAATAGTGGTGTGTTACTCACAACATAAAATATTAACTGAAGATCAGATGCATTTTTCTACATGATTAGTTTGCTTACTAACTACAGGGTGGCCCAAGAAAAAGTAGCCCGCCTTCCTGCCAGAGTGGCGCACCGATTGACTACCCTCATCACGAAAGCTGTGTAGATGTAGTGCAAACGTGTGAGTACGAGCTGAGCGACGTATTCCATTCCACAAAGAATCATTTTCAGCACTTTCTGTAAAGAGTGAGTAAAGATTTTTGCATTTCAAGTTCTTTCTTTATGGAAGGGCGCCTTTTTTCGCCAGGTAGGCGGGCAACTTTTTCGTGGGCCACCTTGTAGTATGTAGCACAGGAGAAAAATGAAAAAAGCTCATTTAATATCAACTGAGTTGAAAAACAAGGGTACTCTTTTGAAAAGATAACAAACATCTAAATATTTTTTCAGTCCTCTTTTAATTTAATCAATATAGTATGTGAAAAAGTAAATACACCCCACAAAAATTGTTGACTTCATGCAAACACTGCCTACAGATAAAGCCTAAAACTTGAATAAAAACACAAGGAAAATTTGCCTTTTCAATAATTTAGTCAACAAAAATATCTATAGATGTAATGGTCTACTTACAAAGAGTAAGTACCCTCTTGATCTCAGGAGTCGGTATTTCCTTCAAAGGTAGAAATAGCTTTTTATAGGCGTTTTGCATAACTGCCAACCAGTCTCTGACATTGACTTTGTGAAATTTTTGACCAGTCCTCCATGAAAATTCTTTCAGTTGCAATCATTTTTTTCATTTCCTTGCATGTACTATCAAATTCCTCCAAAACATTTTAATGAGATTCAAATTAGGGCTTTGACTAGGCCAGTCCAAACCCTCCATTTCTTTGTTTCTTTTTAATTTTTTGAGCCATTCCTTGGTGGATTTGATAGTGTGTTTTAGATCATTATCTTGTTGAAAGGTCCATTTCAGGATCAATGTTGACTTTTGGACAGGTGGCCTCATGTCCCCCTTAAGCACACTTTGATAAGAGGCAGAAATCATAGTTGACTAGGTAACTACAGGCTTCCCAGTCCCTGAGGCAGAAAAGCAACCCCAAATTATAACATTTCTATGAGGTTCTTCTCCTGTATTCATTTTGTGCTGAACATATCTATAGGATGGTCCAGATCTAATTATGCAATTTTCATTACGCTATAACTTATTAAGTTTATTACATAGAAAATCACCCGAAAAATCCCAGACCATCGAGAAGTGTGCAAACTGACGACACGAAGAATTGTCTTTGCACCGAACTGGAATCGTCCCCGCATAAAGCAAAGTCACCCAGACAATCTGGATCTGCATAAGTAGATCTGGACCACCCTATACTGTTATCATGGCCAGACAACTCTATCTTTGATTGATGTATCCAGAGTATATTGTTACAGGTGGGCTGGTCTTTGCCTAAATATTCAATGGCAAACCGTAGTTTGCACTAATGTTCTTTTTGGACAGCAAAAGATTTTCCCTGACACACCTCACATGCAGGTCAAATCTGTGCAATCTCTTTCTGATTGTAGATGCATGCACTTAGATGCCAATTTTTGCAAAAGTTATCTGCAGATCTTGCAATGAAAATCTGTTGTTCTTAGAGATTTCTTTTAGTATCAAATTGTTAGCTCTTGGGCTGAATTTGCTGGGCCAGCCAGTCATGGATTAATTAGCAGAAGTTTGAAATCTATGCCACTTGTTGATAGTTTCCATTATAGTGGAATGATTGGTTTAAAATACGTGACCCTGTGTTCGGATTCAGCGGGTTGGAAAATGGATGGATGGATGGATAGTGATTTTGTTACATCCCTTGCAAGACTCATAGGCATCTACAACCTTCTTTCTGAGAACCTTAAACAACTCTTTTGACCTTGGCATGATGACATCTCAACTTCAAAAGCAAAGAGAACACCAGACCCTGGATATCTGACGTATAAATAAGACAAGATCCACCTGCATACTCCCTAAGGTGGTTCTAAATATTGGCATCTAATCTAAAACACCCAACTGTAATTTTATGGATATGAAGGGCTGATACATCTAGGGATGTCCTTGCTTTTCACATTACAAAACTATATTTCTGTTAATTTAGTTTTATAATTAATATAATCCACCATACCAAATGTATGTGTCATTTGTTCAAGTACAACGCCTTTATCTGTAGGTGCTGTTTATTTGCATGAAGA
The DNA here is from genome assembly GCF_016835505.1 of Polypterus senegalus. NCBI lineage: Eukaryota > Metazoa > Chordata > Cladistia > Polypteriformes > Polypteridae > Polypterus > Polypterus senegalus. Next base: position 96,427,727 of record NC_053163.1, on the reverse strand, counting down.
TCTATTGTTTGTATGTTCAGATATATTGAAAAAGTCAACATTTTCTGTGTAGTATACTTACTCTTTCACATGACTGTAAATTAGGGCAAATTTTTACCATATACATTCACATATATAGAATATGACTTGGTTAGTTAATAATTTAAAATTATACTAATAGTCCTTTTCTATTATTTAGCAAAGAAGTAACTTTAGCATACCATTCAGGTAACTGCTACATTCACAGGTAGAAGTCTAGGAGATTAAAATCCACTTCCAAAGCCTTAAACATTTAGTGCTGGATTAGAAACATAAATTGCTGTTTAGATTGGGACAATCCAGCACAAGGGGAGGTGTGAAAAAGACAGAGAGAGGGTTGCCACACCCACCACAGAATGAACCATCTGGACTGGGACTCGAGTGCAACGGGTGACACCTCAGAACCACACTGGAAAACCTGCCACCAACACCCAAGTTTTCCCTGTAAATTGCAGGGCTGGATGCAGATTAATGTCATACCCAGGGCGAAGCAATTGCAGGTTAAGGGCCTTGCTCAAGGGCCCAACAGAGTAGAGTCACTTCTGGCATTTACAGGTTTCAACCCAGCAACTTTCTGATTGCCAGCGCAGATCCCTAGCCTCAGAGCCACCACTCTGCCCTGTTGAGGTGTGCAATATATTGTAAAAATCAGTGGTTGTTTATTTAAGTCTGCAAATCAAAGAATAGTCATGAAAACAGGCAGATCTCAAAAATCAAACAAAGCAGGAGAAGGAAAAGGTATCCAAACTGTCAGGTACTCACTGGCTTGCTGCACTGCTAGGGGTGGGAACACACAGAGCACCACAAAGGAATCAAGTCTCCTACAGGAAAGAGTAAGCCGAAGCTGAGCTATGCACCAGTTTGTGAATTGCAGCTGACCACACTCATCAAAATAATAAGCCAACAACAGTGCTCAAATACAGGCAAGAGGTCATAAACTGGAGACAAAACAAGGACCAAAACACTAGGCAAAATATACAGAGCAAAATGTTAAGGACTCAAGCCTTTAAGAGAAGAAGACAGATTATTAAACTAGGTTGTCTTTAGATGGGCTTTGCTTTCATTGTGCATTGCCGTTACTACTACTGCTACTACTACAGATATTTGAAAAATAATACTCAATTAAAGCCCCATCTGAGATCCTCTAATTTACAGTATGCCCACCTACTCTTTCATCAGATGAATACTGTCCAATCAGAGTATTACCCAACTTTTGACACCTACTCAATATCTTAGCTATAGGCAATCATCGAAGGTGATTGTGTTTGTTTTCCACTGTTAGCTGCAATATCCCTGTAGGACAGTATCCTGTACAATGAAATTAATTACTTAGATTAAAAAACAGATCCCCTGAGATGGAAATCTAGAAGATTAAAATCCAAAATACAGATACATGAAAAGCAAATAAGTGGGTAAATGAGGGTGTAAGACAAGAAGCAAACAGGAAAAAAGGGTTTGCAACATGTCCCTGACAATGTATGTTGAAATAAACTGAAAAAGAAATGACCCATTTACAAAGACAACAATAATGTCTTTTCAAATGGGAGTCTAAGGCAGAACCATCTCAAACATGGCTGACATTTCGGTCATATGAGATCCTGGCAGGAAGAGTTGGTTTTTGGAGGGTGGACAACAAAAGTGACATCAGCACTGGAATGGCTGCCAGTCTTCCATTCTGCAGAGGGAGTTAGAGAGAAGGCTTTAGTGCAGTGGTGGCGAACCTATGGCACGCGTGCCAAAGGGGGCACTCAGAGCCCTCTCAGTGGGCACGCGCCGTCGCCCGAGCACAGAGTTCGTTACTATAAAGCCAGAGGAATGCGGGGCGGGCTGCTCCCTCACCGCTCCCCTCTTCACGCGCGGAGGACTTTTTCACATCACCCGCCTCTGCCCAGCAGCCCAATGGGAGCGCTTCCTTCCTCTCCTGTCTGGGGTAAGGCGGGCGGCACACATGCTGCTTGAGGGTGCGGCACGGACTGCAGCCTTTTGAGTCTGTGATTCCGTGGTGGGGTTGGAGGGGATGTGGTATAGCGGGTCCACAGCTCAAAATTGAAAAGGCCAGTTTTAACAGATAATTGCCGCACTCGCGGCTTAAACAGGGGTTATGGTAGAGTGGCCGGAGCAGTTTCCGGGAGCTTTGTGATGCGGGCAGTCCTCGCTTAAGCGCACAGGTGAGGAGTCGTCCGCATCTGTAATTATTGCCGGGAGTTGCTAATCGCCACACCTGATTCACGACCCCGTAATATATAATGAAAGCTTTGGGGACGGAGCTTAATAGGGAAGACCTGCGTGAAACACTTGAGAGGATCGAAGGGATGACAAAGGACAGCACAGCACAGTTAGTTATGAAAATGAAATCCTTAAAGTGTGGAATTCTCTGCCAAATAATCTTAAATCAATGAAGGCACCTGAGATTGCTTTCCTTACTTTGTTTGGAACATCTTATGCTTGTGCGCAGCTGTTTTCAGCTTTGAATTAAATCAAATCTGACACCAGAAACAGACTAACAGATGACCTGAGTGCTGCATGTGTTGCTCTCAGACTTACAAAGTATGAGCCAAGGTTAGACAAATTATCAGCATGCATACAACAGCAAAAAGCACATTAATTGTTCAAAAGCATACCGAATGCAAACTTTTACCTTTCAACAAAAAGTTGCTTGTATCATTGAAAGCTCTGTTATTATGTTTTTCTTTTAAGACAAATGATGTTAATGTATGAGTTGCTTTTCTAAACTAAAAGCTCAGTAGATCGACAGACAGACAGAGCATCAGTATTGGCAGTCCAGTCCAATTTACCATCCAGCTGCACTCCCAGGTATTTATATGTCTGTACCCTCTGCACACACTCACCTCTGATGATCACGAGGTCCATGAGGGGCCTGGGCCTCCTAAAATCCACCACCAGCTCCTTGGTTATGCTGGTGTTCAGTTTTAGGTGGTATTCAGGTCAAATTGCCATGTTGGCACTTTGCGATAAATAAGTGGGTTTTGGATTGCAGTTTGGGCACTTGGTTTCTAAATGGTTCGCCATCACTGCTTTAGTGCATAGGTTCAGCAAGTAATTACCATCACCAGAGACCGTAAGCTGCCTCCTAAGCGCATGCACGTGACAAGGCATACATATTATACTGAAAGTACTTCCACACAGGTGTGGTCTTTGAGGTAACTAAGTAATAAATAAACCATCCAATTTAAAGTTGTGCTGCTCAGAATCAAGTATGTGTTATAGTGGCTCCCATTGTTAGAAGAAGGGATCGCTGTAATGTGATGAGAAGATAGAGTCTTAGGGCTTTCTTATTAGAAATTTAAATGATGAACATTTCTCAACTTGCTGATATTTCACAAGGAGAAATGTTTAAGGTGATATTTCTATGAAAGTCAAATAGATAAACAAAATCACCTAGGGAAACCATGAATTTAAACATCAGCTTGTTGACTATCAAGCCCATGCATTGATGGGAGATGTAAAGAAAAATAGACATTCAACTCTGAATCATTTGTCTGCATATGTCATTCTGTAATGGGAGTTTTAAAGGTTTTAATGGAAGCAGTGCTTGACTGAGAGGTAAAAAAAAGTAATCTGGTCAGACTGCCAATCCCTCACCTTCTTATTAATAAAAAGACAAATATATGAGTGGTGCTCCTCAAAAGATGTCCACAGGCGTGAATACTGATTTCCCACACAGATGTTATCTTTTATGGTGTGAGGTATATTTTTCTAGTAAAGTTTAGGCCCACTGATTTCCTAACAGGCTCGATTAAATGGCACTTAAAACGCAATTCCGAGTGATTTTATTAATCCTATAATGAAGCATTTTCTATCCTGATGGTAGTGCAGTCTTTCAGAATGACACTGTATAATTGCACAGGACACAGAGGACAAAAATTTAAGCCATAAACCATTTCTGTTCTAGTCACTGAGAAGCAGCATTTTAGAACACCATTAAAATTCCCAGTGACTGAATTTCTTATGGAGGAATGGCATTGCTTTCCTCCAGGGCAGTTAGAAATCTATGGCATGGTATACTGAAGATATTATATAGCAGTTAGTTGAGGCTCAACACCCATTAAGGGAATTTATGCCAATTGATTCTTTATTTTGTCACTTACACATCTCTAAATAAGGTATTTTTGTAAAGCATTAGATTCATATAGTTTTCAAAGTATATATTTTTGCAAGCTTTCATGAATTTGTATATGTGTAACCACTTCTTGTTAGCAGTAGGGGACAGGCAGGTGACAGAGACCAATAAGAATAAAGAGTGAGGTCACATAAGTATATCATTATTGACAGCTAGACCTTTCTTACCCACATGCCATCATTTCCCTCTGTGAAATGACTATGTGTATCGATCCCTTTTCAAATCAAATTACTTTTCTATCTGTTACCTGTTGTTCAACTAACATAAAGGAGTCAAAAAGTCACACTTCATGTCAAGAGATGAGATTGCCTGCAATCTGGATCAATACATGCATAGCAGGTGTAGTAAACACCAGATAGAAGATTTAAAAAAAAAGTGTTTTTCATATGCCAACAAAAAAAAATGTTAATTTGAAATTCCTTAACAATGACTATCTCTTGTCCAACATTCTATACTACATTCCTGAGGCTTCATGACTTCATATTAAATAAGCTTATTCTATGGGTTGAGTCAAAACCAAACCAGGTCAGCCTGTCCCTTGCAAAACAGACCGTAAGACAACCACATCCAGGTCAACACTGATAAACTTGGACACCAGAGAAAAAATATTAATCAGAGCTGTCAAAAAGTGTATACAAGCTGCTCAAACTACTTGCATCGAATTGGTCAATGTGACCTCTGATGGAGAAATAGCTTATTTATATTATTAGCATATCATAAGATTTATAGTGGGGTTATTACAAACAGTTTGAGTCATTGCTTTGTAGAAGGGCTGAATATCTTTAACATTTGTAAATGTATATTAAATGCAGGGTGGAAATTCACAATTAAAAGAATCCAAAAAGTTAGAACAAAATATATACAAAATAAACGTGTTATACATTGGCGGTCAAACGAAATATTAGGGTGGTGATGCCCAGAAGTACTTTGTAAATCAGAAAGTCTAACTTTATGTTATGTCACATGTTCTAAAGCAAAGATTGTAGCAAGCCACAATAACGAATAATAGCAATTTATCAAGTCATAAATGATTACTCACATCATGCCATGTCGTTGTAGGACTTTAAATAGAATAATGTCCCAATTATAAATGGATCATGCTGGTCAGAAAATGTTCTGCTTGCTGAGAAAGAAGTAACAGTGGTTATCTGAGGACTGAGCATTTATCATTATTAAACCAGTATAAAAAGGATAGAGTGACAAAAGAGAAAACAGTAATTCAGGTCATTTATATAAAGGATTTCATTTTTTTATTTCCACCATGGACTTCTAAACAAATTAAATTGTGATAATACATTTTAATGTATTTGACAAATAGCAGGCATCAAGATAATTTAATGGCAAGGTTAATCAATAATAACATGTTATGGAAATGACATATATAAAATGATAATACCTAGGGTTTGTAGTTTCTAGCAACAACCTTTTAACTTCTTCATTTTTATTGTATATGGCAGTAGTGAATAAAAATACAAACAGGTCAAAGGGTCCCAGATATGATGAAAAGATGACTTTTATCCAGCTTTACTTTTCATTTCAGCTTCCCTCATTTTTAAAGTAAAAAAAATGTAATCCAAAACATGTAGAAAAACCTCATGTTTGAGCAAACAGTGAGTAGAGGCAAGCAAGAAACAATTAATTCTATGATGGATGTTTTTCATAATGTTAAAAATATTTTGTAGGTTATGCTTCTCCTCCAGCTACTGGAGTAGTTAATTCTGCCTACTGTCAGATGGGTTCAAATCCAAACCCACATGTGATATACTTGTGCCAGGATTTATTTATTCCAGGGGTTCTCAATTACGGTCCTGATGGTCTGCAGTGGCTGCAGGTTTTCACTTTAACCAGTTTCCTAATTAGAACCCACTTAATACTTAAAAGGAAGTATTCTTTTGTGCTTAGTTTTAGCTAACTTGCTTGTTACAATTCAAAACCCTTAATTGCCTATTTTAGTTTTAAACAGCTGCATTTAGGTTTTAATTCCCATCAGTTTTTTTTTAAATCAATGTTTTCTTTGTCTTTAAAAAAATAGGAAAAGGATAACAACATAAAAAACATTTTCATATATAAATTTGAACTCCCTACACTCGTGCAGAAGACAGTTATAACTGAACAAGGTTCTAAAAAGAGGATCTCCAGACAGAGAAAGTAACAAAGTTAGGGCTCTTCTACTGAAATAAAGTGCTGGTAATGAGTAGAATGAGAAAGAGTAGAGAAATCTAAAAGGAGCAGAGTAAGAAGAGAGCAAGGAATAGACACAGATAAAATGGAGGAGAGCATAAAAGCAACTGAGACCCAAAGAACTGCAGTGGGAGATTCCCAGAATGTGTGGAGAAAAGTGCCCAGTATATTAAGGGAGCACTGGTGATAGAGTGGATCATGAGCTAAACATTTTAAGGTAATGACAAGCTCAATGGATAACGTTATATTGGATGTGTTGATGGTTAGAATCTCTGGAGGAATTTTCTGTTTTTTAAAAATTGTGTTCCAACGTGATGGAGTTGACGATGATAGATCAATGATCCAATTCTGAGTGACTGGGACAGGTGTAATTATGGACTCATGAAGGTAGGCATCGAAAGAGGAAATGTATTTAGTGGAAAATGAAGACAAGAAAAAAAACAAACAGATACTGTAATGGATGGTTGGGAACAGGGGCATAAAAACATATTTCACATGTCCTGAGAATAGATTTAATCTGCAAATAGAAAAAGAAAGAGGAGAAAGAAGGGATTGTATACTGTCTTTAAGAAACTGGCCAATCCCAGCCAAAATAGGGTGCAAGGCAGGAAACAAACCCCGGGCAGGGCACCAGCCCACTGCAGGGCACGCACACACTAGGGACAATTTAGAATTGCCAATGCACCTAACCTGCATGTCTTTGGACTGTGGGAGGAAACCCACGCAGAAAGGGGAGAACATGCAAACTTCACGCAGGGAGCGAACTCGGGTCTCCTAACTGCAAGGCAGCAGCACTACCCGCTGTGCCACTCCCCAAACATGCAGAACATAATTTTTATAATTTAGGATTATATTCACCTACTCCCTTTTTTGTTTTAAACCTCATATGGGAACTGCTGCAAAGAGTGAGAGGAAACAAGGTTTGTTTCAATAAGTAACTAAGAAGAAGGGAAACATGGAAAATTAAACCAAAGGCAGATCAGATGTAGGACATATGACCAATGGTACAATTCAAAATCGGGAAGAGAAATGCTTCCGCCCAATCTGGGTCAGATCAAAACAGAGTGTTTGATAGCAGGTCCTTTAGTACTCCATACCAACCATCAGTTAATCAAGAGGTGCAAATGACAAAAACAACACCATTTGTGTTAATAAAATGTTTCAAAATAAATAAAGGAGATGAGAAGGGCCAAAAAAATGGACAAAGGTCTCAGAAAATAAAAAATATGCAATCTTGGAAGAATGAAAGCACTAATAAGCCGTTTACAGTATCTAACAAAAGTGAGTACACCCTTCACATTTTTGTGAATATTTTATTATATCTTTTCATGGGACAACACTTTGATACAATGTAGTCAATGTATAGCTTGTATAACAGCGTAAATTTGCTGTCCTCTCAAAATAACTCAACGCACAGCCATTAGTGTCTAAACTGGCAACAAAAGTGAGTACACCCCTAAGTAAAAAATGTCCAAATTGTGCCCAAAGTGTCAATATTTTGTGTGGCCACCATTATACTTTTTAGCACTGCCTTAACACTCTTGGGCATGGAGTTCACTAGAGCTTCACAGGTTGCCACTGGAATCCTCTTCCACTCCTCCATGACGACATCACAGAGCTGGTGGATGTTAGAGACCTTGTGCTCCTCCACCTTCCGTTTGAGGATGCCCCCACAGATGCTCAATAGGGTTTAGGCCTGGAGACATGCTTGGCCAGTCCAGAACCTTTACCCTCAGTTTCTTTAGCAAGGCAGTGGTCGTCTTGGAGGTGTGTTTGGGGTCGTTATCATGTTGGAATACTGCCCTGTGGCCCAGTTTCCGAAGAGAGGAGATCATGCTCTGCTTCAGTATGTTACAGTACATGTTGGCATTCATGGTTCCCTCAATGAACTGTAGCTCCCCAGTGCCGGCAGCACTTTTGCAGCCCCAAACCATGACACTCCCACCACCATGCTTGACTGTAGGCAAGACACACTGGTCATTGTACTCCTCACCTGGCTGCCACCACACACACTTGACACCATCTGAACCAAATAAGTTTATCTTGGTCTCATCAGACCACAGGACATGGTTCTTGTCTTCAGCAAACTGTTTGCTGGATTTCTTGTGCATCATCAGCCATGCAGACCAATTTGAAGCAGTGTGCAGCATATGATCGGAACACTGACAGGCTGACCCCCCGACCCCATCAACCTCTTGGGTGGTGTATAAAGTGAGACTTTAAAGGAGGAGACAGAGAAAAAATTTGAACCATAACACTTTAAAACCTTGTTGTTTGTCACAACAAAGTACTTCAACTACCCAATTGGCAGAACAGTCTCAACCTGCAGGCTAAACTGTTTCTCCCATATATGGCTTTTGGACAATGAGAAACCTAGCCCCGAGAGAAATTAGTGATGTTCCAGAAGGGGAAGCTATGGAGGTGTGCAGATTAAAGAGGGAAAATAAAGAGGAAGAGAAGAAAGAAGATTAAAACAATTGTCCAGGACTGACAATGATTAAGTCTAGGGGGTGTCAGAAGGCAACATTTTGGTGTCAGAGGGGAACATTTTTATAAAATAAGTGGTTTTCTTTTTCTGTTAGGCAAAGAAACATGCAAATATTAAATTTAAAAGCCAGAAGATGTAGGGGCAATAGGCACCATTTGTTGAGACCAGGGCAAAAAAAAAAAGCAAATTTCCTGAGTAATTGTGTTACAGGTTATTACTGATGGCTGTTTACAGGAAATTATGTTTACACTACTGCTGGTCAAAGCAAATTGATATGTACCACTGTTTAATAAATCATCATATTGATCTATGCAGGAAGTGAAGCAGATATATACTTCTGGGCAGTGGGTGGTATAGCAAGGGATGGTCCAATGAGAACACTGTGAAGACCACTCACACAGAGCATAAGGGCTCGCAAGCAGATGAGGGTATGTGGCTGGCAAGATGCATGGCATACGGACAGCGATACCTACTTACAGGGAGGAAAAGACAGTTTCACCAGAGAGATTCCAGTTGTAAGTCCAGCTAGCGAGGTAAGACTCATGAAAGGGCCAAGTGAAGCTGGCAGCCGAGAGTCCCTCCAAGAGGAAGAGACGCTGACAATGATTCAACAATTTAGCAAAACATCTCTTATGTTTCAGTGGACAGTTACTACACAGCATGCAAACTGGAATTCGCACCATGTAAGATTTTATCCTCCACTGTTATGTTCTTAATTAACTTATAGAGTGTGAACTGTGTAAACCTTTTTTTTAAAAAAAAAGGCCCCTCAGCCGTTCCTCCCCATCCTCAGACATTTCCCTCCTCCTGCTCCTTCACATCATCACACAAACATGCACATAGGGCCTTGGGGTGTGGGTAAGTCAGGGGGTGCGGGTATGGATCCCGTTTCCGCAGTCCTGTGGCAGCCTACACCCCAATTTTATTTGCACATTAAACACTTCCACAAAAAACATTCCACACAAATGCACACTTAGGGCCTTGGGAGTGGGCACACTCAACGGCATCCGGTGGGGGGAAATTTCAGCCTCACTCCGAATGCCGGTGTCCACTTCCAATTTTAAACTGCACCTAGTCACGGAGAGTTTTGGGGGGGAGGTGGGGCTGTGTGTTGGCATCAGCTGGTGTAGGCCACATGGTGCCGGCACTGCCTGCGCCCCAACCACAAAATGCACCTTATCAGCACACACCAACACTACATTAGAGCAGGCGGAGGGAGACTAGAGGTCTTATCACGCTTCTGTTCTCAGTTAGCTGCCCGGGGCTGGAGGCTAGGAGTGGGAGCTGGCCGTCTGCCTGTGGTCTGGAGTGGTGGGTTGCTTTGCTCTACGTTGGATGGGGGTGCCTGCTCACTATTACCCCTGCGGAACGGGGCTAACTCTGACGTCCAGGAATGGCTGTACCTCAGGTACGGCAGCACGGGACCAGAGTTAGGTAGGGTGTGTGGGGAGTGTGAATGGGTGTCTGGCGTACATCCTTGTAAGTCTTGGGTTGTATGTGTATGTGAGAGCATGAGGGAGGGAGTGTATGACTGTGTTTGTGTGTGACTGTATATGTCAGGTGGGGTTTTGGACTCCTCCCCTCTCCTGGGACATCTGGCAATACTACAACATCTTTGCCTACCCTCCCCCTGCCTTAAGCATCTGTCTGGTCGCTCCCGGTGGCTGCCTGGTGGGATCTGGTTCCCTGGGCTCTGTTGGATCCTCGGCGGGGTGGGTCGCCCTCGGGTCCCGGGCTGCTGGGTTCCGGCCCGGCCGACTCGGGGGAGAGCGGCTGCGGGCGGGCCTGAGGGCTTGCCGTTGATATCTCCCGGGACTCTGCCGGCTGCTGGTTGTGACCCCCGGGGTGATCCTCTGTGCCTCTCGGGTGGGGGTTGGGGCTTCTCTGGTGACGGCCTCCCTGGGGTCTCCGCGCTCTGGGGTGACCTCTGGATCTCTGGGCTTGGAACTCCCTCCATCTTCCGCACGTTTTTGGGGCAGGTCTGTGGCCCTTCACACTCACTATTGGATGCTCCTATAGATAAACCTTACACATACAAGCGTGCGTACACACACAGGTGCTCACATGGTGATTTTATAAGTATGACTTGGACATCTTCAGCACATGATCTAAGGTTGTGGTGGCCTTAAATGCCTCAGTAATAATTACTGTATGATTGTCAGCAAACATTTTTACTTTTATATATCTTCATGTAGCTGATGCAGCAATGTTTTTGTCTTGTGGTTTTTGTCCCCCTCTTTCTGCAGGTCTAGAAGCGGATTCTGGTTCATTTATTGTTTATTCTATACGAAACCCCCCCCTCCCCCTTTACCTCCATCTCTTCCTTCTCTCTCTTTTTCTTTCACTTTTGTCTCCGTGTCCGGTTCGAATCTTAAAAACATCTAAAAATATTTTTTAATAAAGTTTTGGTATCAGGCGTGACGTCAGCAGAAGCTGTAACGCTCCACCTGAGAGAAAAACTGTAAGGCTAGTCGCCAGCATTCAGACATCAATTCTGATTGCTTCACAGCCGAACAGGACACGGTTAAAAAAAAAAAAAGGCTTTCACTCCTGATATTTTTAAATTGTTGCCTATTTTTTTCTTGGGATATTTAATATTGTCTAGTATAATACAAGTTACTGTCGGCTTTACTTGATATTGGTGCTGTGTCTTTCATTGTGTGTTTACACACCACCCAATTTAAAGAAACCTGTGTGCTCTTATCTCTAAATCTCAAGAGTTCCCAGTCTCTTAATAAAACTGGGTGGTATAGTCAGATATTTTAATTAGGTTAGATTATCGATAAGCATGACCAGACACCTGTCACAATAAATGAAAGTAAAACAGAAATGTGGCTATCCACACTAAAAAAACCTAAACCTGGTATTGATAGACTTTCAGTCTCTCACTCAGGTTGTACTTAATCTTGTAGTTACTTGGTTTGACTTCACCCTCATCTCTCTCCAGAAGAACCAACCGGGAGATCAAAAATCCTGGTCTCCAAATATGGAGCTCCTATACCAAAACCTGTGCTTCTGATGTTATATATAAAATACCAAATCATATTTTTAAACTCAAACATGACATTGGTAAAGACATATCCTATGCAAATCTAACATTTATTACTTAAAGACATAAAAAGCAGTCTTTCAAAAACAACAATAAAACAGAAAATACATTTAAGCCAGGGAATAAACCAGGGGTACTCAGTTACGATCCTGGAGGACCACAGTAGTTGCAGGTTTTCATTCCAACCAGATTTGTAACTAGATGCCAGGCCTAACAGATAATGAAACTTGATATTTAATTACAGTATCTCACAAAAGTGAGTACACCCCTCACATTTTTGTTAATATTTTATTATATATACTTTTCATGGGACAACACTGAAGATATGACACTTTGATACAATATAAAGTAGTCAGTGTACAGCTTGTATAACAGTGTAAATTTGCTGTCCCCTCAAAATAACTCAACACACAGTCATTAATGTCTAAACTGCTGGCAACAAAAGTGAGTACACCCCTAAGTGAAAAATTGTCCAAATTGTGCCCAATTAGCCATTTTCCCTCCCCGGTGTCATGTGACTCTTTAGTGTTACAAGCTCTCAGGTGTGAATGGGGAGCAGGTGTGTTAAATTTGGTGCTATCGCTCTCACAGTCTCTCCTACTGGTCACTGGAAGTTCAACATGGCACCTCATGGAAAAGAACTCTGAGGATCTAAAAAAAAGAATTGTTGCTCTACATTAATATGGCCTAGGCTATAAGAAGATTTCCAACACCCAGAGACTAAGCTGCAGCATGGTGGCCAAGACCATACAGCGGTTTTACAGGACAGGTTCCACTCAGAACAGCCCTCGCCATGGTCGACCAAAGACGTTGAGTGCACGTGCTCAGCGTCATATCCAGCGGTTGTCTTTTGAAAATAGACATATGAGTTCTGCCAGCATTAGCTGGAGCATTGCTGATGGAACTGTAAACAGTATTATTATACATTAACAATTACTGAAGTAGGAAATCATGCCAACGACTCTGCTTCTCCTCACTTAGGGTTCTCAGTATATTTAATAGGGTCTGGTGAAATCTCTCAGGCATACAATCACTGCCTAGGTGACAGTTAGTAGTCCTCTTTTCTACACCATACATCTCACACAGCTGTTGTATTAGGGTGGACTCAAAAGTAGGCCCTTGCTCAGAATGGAAACGTATGGAGCATCTAAAATGTGGCCTCTAATGCATGTACTATAGTCAGTGCTGTCTGATCTCGCATTGGTACTGTCCATGCATAACAGGTGAACATATTAGTCATAACTAAAATTGCATTGATAGTTATTGTGTGGCCTTCCTGAGGAGAGAAAATCTAGACACAATGCCTCTAAAGGAAAAGAAACAAAGATGGGTTGTATGGGTACCCTACACTCAGTTCTATCCTTTTGCAGACTTCAACTAACATACCCAGCCTGAAACTGTTGTACCTCATTGTCCATGCCTGGCAAGAAGAATTGGTGACCCTGGTTAGTCAAAGTCCTCTCCATTCTTGCATGTCCTGCCACCTTATCGATCACATTCCACACCTCCTGTCACTCAAGTACCAGGCACAATACCTTGGAACCAAGGCTCATGGGTATTAGGGTCTAATATCAGGACATCTTCAACCAAGACATACTTGTGTAGATGTTGAAACCGTTTTCTTCCTGGGATTGACAGCTTCTCTCGCTAAGCATCTGTAGGGTCTTTTGCTTGTTGAATGTAGGTTCTCACCATTTGGAGCTCTGAATCTTTTTCCTGGCTTGTTGTCCATTTATCGCCAATGAACCCTTCTAGTGTGGAAGCTGTTTGTTCTCTTCGTTCCCTTGTACTAATTTCATGTCTAAGAAGTAGGCTTTTCAAAACTATGTAAAAACATGCTTTGTTTTAGCAAACAGAAAAACATTTGTGCAAAGGATTCAAGGTCTATGCATTCCACACTGAGTCTGCCTTATCACGTTTTCCCTCAGCTTACATCTGAACGCCATAACAAAAGGAGCCAAGAAATCAAGTTTTACAAGGGATGTTAATGGGGCTCAAGGATTGTGTATAATAAATATGTTTACTGTTGCATTATATAATGATATTAAATCACGCATTCTAGGGGTATAAAAATGGACCCCACCCAACAGACGGGGTTCAGCAGAGCCCTGACTCTGTCAGGTATATTGATTGTCTGCTTTTCTGAAACTCTTCTCACTGTGAATCAAAAAAGAAATAAAGCTGCTTTATAATCATACCTGCTGTCTGGTTGAAAGATTCGTCCACACTAGCGAGGGTAACACATGGACCTCCTCTGTTCAGTTGTTTCCCAGAATCAAAGCAGGTAAATATCTATGTTCTGTAGACAGCCATCAACAATAACTTGTAACACAATTACTTTTGCTTTTTCATTTATCATCCCGGACCCAATAAAGGGTGCCTATGGCCCCTTTATCTACTGGATTTAACATTAAATGTTTACATGTTTCTTTGCCTAAGAGTAAAAGAAAACCACCCAGTATACAAAAATGTTCCCCTCTGACATGATGATAATGTTTAAATGTTAAAACTTATTAAGCCTATTTTCCTCTTTGCACTTTTTGCTTTATTGCTTGACGGTGGGCTGAAAACAGTTAGGTGACTCAAGGATAAAGGAAAGAGAATTCCCCTAAAAATTAAACTACAGTCATTGTAGCTTCAAAGGGTGAAGACTGAAATAGAACAACTGTAGACCATAGCCCTGGGTGCAAGTGTATTGCAACAGTGAACTGTATATCCCTAAAGGATCAAAATAGGCAAAAGGGATTAGTGATAGAAGTATAACATATAACTGTGGGCTTACAGGTAAAGAATATGTGTCTTTGAAACAGGGTTAATATTATAAGGAGAGATGTTCCCAAAAGACTTAACCATAATAAAACATTTGGTGCTGTACAAGAGAGAGAGAGCTAACAAGGTAATTTTATTTTGTAGGGCAATAAAACAAATGGATTATGCTAAGGCTTCATGACAGCTGTCTCATTTAAAAATTTTGTCATCTCTCACCACCTCACCCATCTTACTTTTGAGTTTACATCATTATGCCCTACATGCTGAACTTGCAACTGGTGTCTTAACCCCCTCTTATTAGCAAATGAGGACTTTAGAGAGTTAATCTCCAACAAAATTCATAACTTTTTAAAAATCAATGCATCCTCGGAAGTTTGTGTAGGAACACTCTTTGAAACTCTGAAAGCAGTTTTAAGAGAACAAATTATTTATATTTTTCTCATAAAAATAAACTAGAGACTAGAATGGTGCCAGACATGATTATAAAGATGTGAAGAACAGATCATAAATATGCCAGATCTCCTAATGAGGCATTATATACAAAAAGAATGTAATCTTTTGACAACAAGAGAAAATGAACAACTTACTTTTAAATTACAACATTATTATGAACACAGAGGGAAGACTAACAAGATTTTAGCTCAAATCCATAAGCAGGAAGAATACAGCAATAGAAATTACCAATGTAACTGAAAGTAATATCAGGAAGCATAAGTAACTTGCACATTTAAGGAGTATTGTAAGTCCTTATATTCCTTTCAGTGTAAAGAAGATGAGACACAAGTTAAGACTTTTTTGATAAAATACACATACCATAGCTTGATATTCTTCGTGCAGAAGAACTTGACAAACCTCTGACACTTTTAGAATTACTTATTCACTTCAGAATATGAAAGCTGCAGAGTCAGATGCCTACCTAGCTGAATTTTGTAAAAACATTTTCAAGTTAAGTTAGCTCCATTATTATTAACAACGTCCATACAAGCTAAAGAAAATGTTACCCTAAACATTCTGCCAAGTACTATTTACCATTTTTCCAAATAAGAATAAAGACTGTCTATAATGTGCATTATGCAGACTAATTTCACTCCTGAATAATTATGTTAAGATAATACTGAAAGTCTTTTCTAGAAGGATGGAGAAAGTGGTTTGTTCAGTTAATATCACAAGACCAAACTGGATTTATTAAAGGTAGACAGCCTCAGACCTATGGTTCCTGTTTAATGTACTGTACTCACGCAAAAAATGTCACTCGGTGTCTTCGGGCACTGAAAAAGTCTTTGAAAGAGTCAATTAGAACTGTTTACTACACTGTACAAATTTAGGTTTGGGCCCAATATATCTCCCTGGATTCAACTACTTTATAGTAGCACAGGCACCTCAGTCTGTAATAATAACATAACTTGCAATGCTTCAAAATACAATGCAGTACTCAAAAAGGGCCCCCACTACCACTGATGCTATTAAGCCATTGGCTTCTCCTCTTTCAAAGAAACCACAGATAATAGGAATTATTAGAGAAAAGACTCAAACAAAATATGGCATATTCATTGACTATATGGTACTTTATATATCAGACTCACAATCATTTCTACTTTTAATCTTAAACTTGTTAGGAGAATTTCATAAGATTTCTGGATTTAAAATGAATTTCAATAAAAGTGCACTTCTTGAGTGAAATTCTCTAGCATATTATAGGATGCCTACTGTTTATAATATCAAAGCAGTTTAAATATCTGGGAATATTACTAGTATATATATATATATATATATATATATATATATATATATATATATATATATATATATATATATATATATATATACTGTATATACATTTTCCAACCTGCTGAATCTGAACACAGGGTCACTGGTGTCTGCTGGAGCCAATCCCAGCCAACACAGGGCACAAGGCAGGAACAACCGCAGGTATATATGCTCAAAAGAATTAAAGGAACACTTTTTAATCAGAGTATAGCATAAAGTCAATGAAACTTATGGGATATTAATCTGGTCAGTTAAGTAGCAGAGAGGGTTGTTAATCAGTTTCAGCTGCTGTGGTGTTAATGAAATTAACAACAGATGCACTAGAGGGCAACAATGAGATGACCCCCAAAACAGGAATGGTTTAACAGGTGGAGGCCACTGACATTTTTCCCTCCTCATCTTTTCTGACTGTTTCTTCACTAGTTTTGCATTTGGCTACAGTCAGTGCCACTACTTTTAGCATGAGGCGATACCTGGACCCTACAGAGGTTGCACAGGTAGTCCAGCTTCTCCAGGATGGCACATCAATACGTGTCATTGCCAGAAGGTTTGCTGTGTCTCCCTGCACAGTCTCAAGGGCATGGAGGAGATTCTAGGAGACAAGCAGTTACTCTAGGAGAGCTGGAGAGGGCCATAGAAGGTCCATAACCCATCAGCAGGACCAGTATCTGCTCCTTTGGGCAAGGAGGAACAGGATGAGCACTACAGGCTTGACAAAGGCACCTTGGCTGCCATTAGGTATCCGGATGAAATCCTTGGACCCATTGTCAGACCCTATGCTGGTACAGTGGCTCCTGGTGCACGACAATTCCTGGCCTCATGTGGTGAGAGTATACAGGCAGTTCCTGGAGGATGAAGGAATTGATACCATTGACTGGCCACCACACTTTTCTGACCTAAATCCAATAGAACACCTCTGGGACATTATGTTTTGGTCCATCCAATGCCACCAGGTTGCACCTCAGACTGTCCAGGAGCTCAGTGATGCCCTGGTCCAGATCTGGGAGGAGATCCCCCACAACACCATCTGTCATCTCATTAGAAGCATGCACCGATGTTGTCAGGCATGTATACAAGAACACAGGGGCCATACAAAGTGCTGCGTACAATTTTGAGTTGCTGCAATTAAATTTTGGCAAAATGGACTAGCCTGCCACATAATTTTTTCACTCTGATTTTTGGGGCGTCTTTGAATTCAGGGCTCTGTAGGTTGAACATTTTATTTCCATCAAACGATGTGGCATCCTTTCGTTCCTAACACATTACCCAGTCTATATCAGTATAGATATCCAGGAGGATTTCTTTTTCCCATTGAGATCTGATGTGTTTTCAAAGTGTTCCTTTAATTTTTTTGAGCAGTTTATATTCAATACAGTTTAGCTAGTTCTATACAAATAAATCGAAGAAGATGTTAATGGATGGTCTACTCTCCATCTTACCTTAGCAGGTAGAATTAATATAGTCAAACTGAACTTTCTCCCTAGACTGCAATATCTATTGTAGAGCATCCCTATATACATTGTCACACACGTGTGCATGGGAGGCAGCTAAAGGGCTTGAGTGAAGGCAGTTCGGAGGCATGCCGGGGTGTGGCAGAGTGCACTGACTCTTTTCTCCCTTGCCTGTAGACCACCCCCGGGGGATTTCACCTGGATCTCCTGACATCACTTCGGGACTGAGCCAATGGAAGTCGGCCACACCAGCTCCAGTCCCTCTGATGTCACCTCCGGCTACGAACCAATGGTGGAAGACCACGTGCCAGATCCATATGACCTCACTTCCTGTCTCCCCCTTTAAAACCTGCCCCTTTTCCTTTGTTTCCTCAGTCTTGTTTTGGACTCGTTGTATGCACTTCAGTGCTCTGTATTTTGAGAAAACGACTTTTGCAGCCAGGATACTATATTATACGGGTGGCTGCCCCAACTCTTTATCTGTCCATGTCTCGTTCTTGTGACAGTGGCGTAGTCGGCAGGATGGAGAAGTCCCAGAGAGAAGGGGACAGGACCTGCAATATACCCAGGTGGGAGCGCGGGCCGAGTCTTCAGGCGGGGAGGGTGCCCCGTGGTTCGGCGTGACCCGGCGGGCTCCGCTCCCGGCACTCATAACTAGGCCATCTGGAGAGGCCAGGGAGTGTGCGGGTGGGGCTCACAGAATTGGGCTGCCCTGGGGGAGGCAAAAGGGACTCAGTATGCTCTCTTGGGGGAGAGTGCCTGCCTCCCTGCGAAACCAAAGCCCCATTTACCACCTAGGGGTGCCCCAGACTGGCAGGTGAATAAAATAAAAATGGAGGTTGGACCCTGAGCGCCGACCAACAAACAAGCCTGGTCCTTATGGGCAATGGTAGGGCATTGGCTACGGCCATTTGAAAACACGCCCTACCAAATAATAGAGCAGGTAGCTTGCTATCTGCTCCTGGAAGCGCTTCCCGTGGCTTCACCCAGCCGGTTTGGGGCAGCAGTTTAAGAACATGTCTGAGCTCATAGAGCTTATGGAGACGCAGAGGGCGGCCTCACACTCTGGGGAGCAGAACCGTCCTCATGTCAAACTCAGCCGGGGTACGTTCCAAGACCTAGCCCCTCCCTGTACAATCCGGAGCTCGTATGGCGTCAGCGGTGCCGCGGGCGCAAACCGCTTGGGGGCAAGGAGGAATGCAGGTGGAGGGCGAGGAGGGGTTGGTGTGCTCTGGCTAATCCGTTGGCGGTCCCACATACTGGCGTGGTGATCGCCAACGGACACAAGACCACAGGTTTGTTCGACTCCGCAGCAACATTTCCATTGTTGCCCGCCGCTTTGTGCAACCGCAACAGTGGCTAAAATTTAAGACCGGTATAACCTGTGTCCACGGAGACATCCGCTGGTACAGGTCCGCCGCTGTGTCATCAGTTACGGAGGGTCAGTTCAGAACTCACCGTAGCGTCCTACCTGATCCTCCACACCCGGTGATACTAGGGCGGGACTGGTCTAAAATCAAAAGCGGTGAGACACATACCACTCCGGGGTTAATTTGGGCCTCGTTATGGACGGAGATAACCCGTCTCAAGCTGCCTCCACGCCGTGTAATCAGCCGGCAGAGAGAGACGCGGTCGCCCTGACTGACGTGGCAACTCCCGGGCCGTCGCGGCTAACACGTCATCCACCAACGCCGCGGCGGGCGGGAGGAAACCACGCCCATTGAGGTCGCGCTGACCCTCTCTCCGTGTTGCGGTTCCAATTTAAAGAAACGCCGCTTCTTTTAGAAGGGAGCAATGGAATGATGACTCCCTGAAGTTTGTAAAAAATGCAGTGGTCCTTGTCAATGGCCAGCGCACTAATCAGTCGATGCCACAGGGCCCCTACTTTGTGCTAGATAATGACCTCCTTTACCGTGTAGCAATGCATGACGGGCAGGAGACGAGGCTGCTGCTAGTGCCGCGTACCTTCCGGCGGCAGGTCTGCGAGCTAGCACACGCCCACCTCCTAGGTGGCCACCTGGGCACCGAAAAAACTCTGGAGCGGATCAAGCTCCGTTTCTACTGGCCAGGAATTAATGAGGAGGTTCGCCGCTTTGGCGCTTCCTGCCCGGAGTGTCAACTGCGACAAATTCCTAGGAGGGACCGTGCTCCTCTTGTTCCTATTCCACTGATTGACGTTCCTTCCACAGAATCGGGTCGACCTGGTGGGACCCTGGAGCCCTCAGCCCGAGGACACAAGTACATTTTAGTCCTCGTGGATTACGCTACACGATACCCCGAAGCTGTTCCGTTGCGCTCAGCTACCTCTAAAGCCATCGCACGGGAATTACTAGGGGTATTCGCGCGCGTGGGGATCCCCAAAGAAGTCTTGACAGACCAGGGGACCCCCTTCACCTCGGAAACGTTCAAGGAGACTGCCAGATTACTGAAAATAAAGCATTTAAAGACCTCGTGTATCATCCTCAAACCGACGGATTAGTAGAGAGGTTTAATCAAACTCTCAAGCAAATGCTGCGTAAGGTGGTCAGCGAGGATGGAAGGAACTGGGATCAGCTCCTCCCCCTCGTCCTTTTTGCCTATCGGAAGTCCCACAAGCCTCCACGGGTTCTCCCCTTTGAACTACTGTACGGGCGACAACCTCGGGCATATTAGATATTTTGAAAGAAGGCTGGGAAGAAGAGGCTCTTCCCTCCACAAACATACTGGAGTATATCGCGCAGTTACGCGATAGATTTGGAAAGATTCGGCCTGTCCTTAAAAGTCACATGGAGGAGGCTCAAGCAGCACAGGCCGGTACTACAACCGCGCACGTCTCTTCGGGAGTTCCGCCCGGAGATCGGGTCATGGTCCTAGTGCCTACCTCCCACTCTAAATTGCTTGCCCACTGGCAGGGCCCCTACGAAGTTAAGGAGAGGAAGGGACTGGTCGACTATTTGGTGAGTCAACCCAATCGTCGGCCAAAGGAGCGGTTTATCATGTGAACCTGCTGAAACCGTGGAAGGACAGGGACCCCGATCCCTCCTCCCGCCAGCCCGCCACTCTTCGCCACACACACGACCTTAACTTCGCACGGACTTAAGTCCCAGACAGCGGCAGGAGCTGGAAACAGTTATCCGGACCGCTCGGGAGGTAGTCAGTGAGAACCCGGAAGGACCTCTCTGATTGAGCACAACATCGTGACAGAGCCCGGGTTGTTGTCCGAGAACGCCCGATCGCCTTCCCGAGGCAAAAAGGCTGAAGTGGAGCTTGAGATCAAGCGCATGCTGGAGCTAGGTGTGATTGAGGAAAGTTATAGTCCCTGGTCCAGCCCCATTGTGCTCGTCGGTAAGCCTGACGGAAGTTGGAGGTTCTGCAATGACTTCCGTCGGCTTAATCAAGTCTCCCAATTTGATGCTTATCCAATGCCACGCGCGGGACGACCTCCTCGAGAGGCTTGGACAGGCTCAATACCTGACCACACTTGACATGACGAAAGGGTACTGGCAGGTTCCTTTAACGGACTCCGAAGGTAAAACCGCTTAGTACCCCTAGCGGACACTGGCAGTATCGTGTCCTTCCATTTGGGTTACACGGGCTCCAGCAACCTTTCAGCGCCTGGTGGACAAAGTGCTTCGCCTCATAACTCATACAGTGCTGCCTACCTGGATGACGTGGTCATCTATTCCAGCACATGGAAGGAACACCTACAGCATGTCCAAGCGGTATTACGGACACTTGGTGAGGCGGGCTCGGATTAATCCCAGAAATGCTTCTTGGATTAAGCGAGGCCAAATATTTAGGCTACCTGGTGGGTCGGGTACCGTAAGGCCACAGTGCTCCAAAATTGATGCCATTCTGAAATGGCCCGTCCATGAACCAAGCGGCAGGTCCAAGCCTTTCGGTTAGCGGGTACTACCGCCGGTTTGTACCCGGTTTTGGAGAGAGCGGCGCCTTGACTGATTTAACAAAGAAGAGGGCCCGAACATTGTGGCATGGACTGAAAAACAGCGCTGCATTTGGTGACTTAAAGCAGGCCCTTACGTCCACACCTGTTTTGATGGCACCTAACTTTTCTTTGCCTTTCATCCTCCAGACGGACGCTTCGGACACAGGCCTGGGCGCCGTGCTGAGCCAAAGCGTCGATGGTGTGGAGCACCCCATCATGTTCCTGAGCCGGAAACTGTTGGACCGGGAGACCAGGTATGCTGCGGTGGAGAGGGAGGCTCTGGCGATTAAATGGGCGATTACTCAGCTGAGGTACTACCTGTTGGGCCGGGAATTCACCCTTGTCACGGACCATGCACCTCTACAGTGGATGGCCCTCCACAAGGAGTCGAATCCGAATTCTTGACCTGCAGCCGTACAAGTTTTCGCTCGTTCATTGTCGGGCGCTCCACGCCAACGCTGATGCTCTTCTCGGGTTCACGCCCTCTCGGTTAGGTCGCCCGACCCGCCGGGTCTGGGCTAAGGGGGGGGCCTTGTCACACACGTGCGCATGGGAGGCAGCTAAAGGGCTTGAGTGAAGGCAGTTCGGAGGCATGCCGGGGTGTGGCAGAGTGCACTGACTCTTTTCTCCCTTGCCTGTAGACCATCCCGGGGATTTCACCTGGATCTCCTGACATCACTTCCGGGAATGAGCCAATGGAAGTCGGCCACACCAGCTCCAGTCCCTCTGATGTCACCCCGCTGAGCCAATGGTGGAAGACCACGTGCCAGATCCATATGACCTCACTTCCTGTCTCCCCCTTTAAAACCTGCCCCTTTTCCTTTGTTTCCTCAGTCTTGTTGGACTCGTTGAATGCACTTCAGTGCTGATTATTTTGAGAAAACGACTTTGCAGCCAGGATACTATATTATACGGGTGGCTGCCCCAACTCTTTATCTGTCCATGTCTCGTTCTTGTGACAACATCAAGAAATTTTTTTTAGAAGCTCTAGAGTCAATCATAATATTATTCATCTGGAATTCAAAATTGACATGCATCCAAAAGGCATCTCTAAAAAGATCTAAAGCAGGAGGTGGCATGGCACCACCTAACTTTCAATTTGATCAATACGCACACAGTAAAGTCTTTGAATTTGGCAGCTATTTACTGGCCTGGTTTGTAATGGAAAACAATCCAATCAATGTTTCAATCAATACTATCATCAGTATACCAGTTGTCCACCATTTATTTAAAATATGGAACCAATGTAGGAAGCATTTCAATCTATTTATACATGGAAGAAATCATTAATAAAACTTTAGAATAAGCCTGACTGTCTTATACTATTTATTGTTCTATTACCAAGGTTCTTAAAGCGTGAGTTGCGAAGACTCATGATTCACAGTTGTAATCAAGGAAAGGATTGCGTATGGTTTGCAGAGTGTCTTGTGATGGGTCACTGCAATTCTTCAAGGGGACCCCACCAACCAGTCATAAACCACGTCTGTCATAAGCAATTGTAGGTCTCGAACCTACAAAAGAGGTAAAATTGGGTAGTGAAATAAGAACCACTGTTCTATTATAATTAAAAAGTTAGCTGGACTTTTTCTCTGTGTTTCTTCTTTTTCTTGGGTTGCTTTTGAATTTTGTTTTCTTTTTGCTTTTTTTTTTTGTATTTCTATTTTTCTTTTGTTTTCTCTGATTTGATTGATCATGAATTAAATTGTTGAATCCGTTATAATAGTATTTGTCTGATTGAGTAGTGTGTTCTGCTTTTTGAAAAACAAAATCTTATCCGCTTACTAGTCTTCTAGCATTTCCTTTCCTTCAAGCTACCCAGCAAGTAATCTATGTAAAAACATTTTCAAAAATAATATTTTGGAAGGAGAATGATATGCAGAGAAGTCACTTTTAATCTCATGACACCACAGCTAATCTTGGGTTTAAGCCTAGAAAAACACTAATGTAAAATTATAGTAGTTTGCTAAATTCAAGTCTAATAGGTAACAGGAAAAAAGTCTCCAGATGTTAATCATTAAATATTAAAAATTTTATATTAAAATGAAAGCTTAAAAATGTATGCTTGCCATCATTTTGAAAGGGCAATAACTAATTCTCACAAGATTGTACCACCACGGCACTAACATTCAAATATAAAGATAGTGAAATTTGGAGTTGATACTACGGAGAGCCAAAACTGACAGCTTGTTACTCTGCCCTTTCTGAATTTCTACTCTTTTTCTTTTTTTTTTTTTGCTATTTTATGCAATAGCTGACATCAGCAACTTTCATAACCCATTTGCTTCCTTAAGACAGGACAGGCCAGCTGCCATAGACGGTGCTGTATAACAAGCTTCTCTATATTGCAAATCACAGAATATGTATTTTTTTATATTTTATTTAGCTCATATTTTGTTTGTTAGGGGCAAGTCGACTGTGTCTTTTCTATATTAAAACTGATTGTTAATTTTGATCATTCATTTTAGAAAAGGTCAACAATAAAAAGCAGTGATAAAAAGGATTGTTGCCCTAATGCAATTAAGACATTACTTAATGTTTTAAATTAAAGAAGATGTCCAGATGTCTTTTTATACTTTCTTTAGGTATTCAAGTTATGCTAAGGTAAGAACAAGGATGAATGTGAGTATTGGGAATACAGTAGTGTGCTGTACAATAGACCAGTCTAATGCTCATTGTTACTTAGACAGGCACAGGCTCCCTCAGCCCTGCAATAGAAAAAGAAGGTTAAACAATGAATAGTTGGATACTCTGTTGTTTTGAAAGATCTTTTTTATTCCTTATAGTTACAATAGCCTTCAGTTTGCATGTTGTCACAACTTGTCCACTTTCACTTCATACCAGCTTGGCACATCTGGATAATAAAAACTGTTATAAGAGATGTTTATAGACTACAATTAGAATAGAATAGAAATAGAATTCAAAAATGATGACCAACAAACGTAACAGTTTTTGACTCAGGACCACCCGCTGCAGTTAGATCTTGGATGTCCTAACAGGTCCCAGCAGATTGGCAGCATCACATACTCCATGCTTAAATTCAACAAAGGCACTCCACAGGGCCTTTATGTGCACGTCTTGTTCACATATGACTGTTTGGGCAGACACAGCTCTTACTCCTGTGTTAAAATTGCTGATGACACTTCCAACCTGGGTGCAATCTCAGACAATGATCAGACATTTTATAGAGAAGATGTCTATCTGCTGACTAAGTGATATCAGGACAGTCGCATTCTTAATGTCAGCAAAACTAAGTAGGAGGTTATTGACTTAATGACACAGAAGGCAGACTGCTTTGATATCCATTAAAAGGATGTGCAACTTGAACTTTCTTAAAGTGACTATCACCAATAAAATAAAGTGGGCACAGCATATTTTGGTTCACCAACACCTCTATAGCTTGCATTTCTCTGTCTTTTCTCAAACATTTACAGAAACTCATTAGAGTCCATCTCACTGAGTGAATCGCATCTGAGCACCTGTTTGGCTTGAGTCCATAAAGCACTGAAAAGGATGGTACAGAGCATGACTGGCATGCTTTGGCCTTTCTATACAACACTTGCTTCCTTTGAAAGGCAAACTGGAAAACTGAAAGACCTCAGCAATCCTGCACAGCCATTTTTCTTAATCTTACCTTCAGGCAAGTGGTACCAAATCTACTGCTAGTAGAATCAGAAACAGTTACTACCCACAAGGTGTAGGTTTGCTGAACATTCACTCATAACAACAAATACTATAGCATAACAAACAGTGTGAGTACTCTGAGAAATAAGGAATCAGCCGGTAATCATTTAATTCAGTTCATTTGAAAAATGAGAAAGAGGATCTCTTGAATAATTCTTTCAGTCACAGTGAGTCTGTATAATGACTGCCTGTTTCCGGTGGAATTAATGGGCTGCTGGAAGTGCCATCACTCTTCAGAAGGACATTGGCCAGAAGACATGTATATGGAAAAAATGTTGCATAAGTCCCCTCTCATTTAGGGGAGGTATTGCTTACCTGTTTGGAGCCCTGAAGATGTCACCTTCTTGTGACAGCATTGTATAAAGTATATACAAACATATAAAATTCAGGGCCAATACTAGGAGTGCCAGAGAGCTGGCTGAATCGTGGTTCTCTAATGAAAATGCCATTAACAGACACTTGGCCTTGGACCCAGCATATGCAGGCTTAAAAAGAACATCCAAATAATAAAAAGACTACCCCATGTAGTGCTCCCTAGTCACTGCAGCACCCCTTGGTGGCACCCTTGGAACCCAACAGGGCTGAGTCAGCAAGTCCCATAAGCCACTGTGGGAATTTGGGGTACTGCTGCAACCCTGGGGTGCTGCCATCTATGGAACTGGGGGAGATAAAGCCCTGTCCAGGTCCTCCCGCTATGGAAGCATTCTGGCTAGGTAAGTCTCTGAATAATCTCTAACAGTGTACAGGTATGTACTGTATATATTTGCAGATACATACTGTATATTTTATACATGATTACATAGATGTCACCTTCTTGTGACAGCATTGTATAAAGTATATACAAACATATAAAATTCAGGGCCAATACTAGGAGTGCCAGAGAGCTGGCTGAATCGTGGTTCTCTAATGAAAACGCCATTAACAGACACTTGGCCTTGGACCCAGCATATGCAGGCTTAAAAAGAACATCCAAATAATAAAAAGACTTTATGACCAACACTTTTTTGAATCCCACCTTATTAATCGACCTCCCCACCAGGGCCGGATTAAGGCGGGTGCTATTGATGCTGCAGCATTAGGCCCATTCCTGAAATAGGCCCAGATGAAAACAGACGAGAATTTTCCGGAAGCTGAACAGTTTTCTTTGCTATATTAACCTCAAAATAATTCTCAGAATGAAATTTGGAGTCCGACTTTCGGACGCCTAGACACAGCGTTACTTATTATAAAGTTACTATTGTTCTTTGCGCTGTGACATAACTATAATGTCATTGGGTTTATTGTTAACCAAAGATTTCAAGTTAATGCTATTAATTTTACGTTTAACAGTTTACTTAGTAATTTAGCTGCGTTTTTTGCAATATCTTGGGAATTCTTACCACTTTATTATTGTTCGGTAAGTGCCAATTAGTACATTTTTCACCTTGAAAGTTAGTTGTACAGTAAAAATCGATGGCTATTTAAATGGTTATCTGTAAAGGTAAAACTAAAAGCTGGCCCACGGGCCCGGCATGGATGTTTAGAATTTTTTAAATCCTCGACAGAATTCTGGTCTATTATAAAATTTAAATCGTGGACAAATTTTTACCCTCAAGAGCCAGAACTGAGTCACTTTGGCCCAATGTCTCTGCAAATTCATTTTTTCTTACTCTGTTTCATAAGAGAATTACGAATTTTTATGTATTCCATTGTTAGGTTTTCTGCATTAAGTGCTCGTTTCAGACAATTGCTATTGAATGTTGATGTTACATAGTTTGATGTTAATTTCGAGTTGTTACCATATTACGTTGTTATTATTATTCATGTTCAATAAAGGCTGGCTGGTTGCATCGCAAGCAATTAAGACTCCTTGGTCGGTTTGAGTGTGCACGTACGGCGAGTGTCGAATGCACATGCACCAATGCCGAGAAAAAATAGGCCTTTTTTGCGCTGCAGCATCAGGCCCAGTTTCATCTTAATCTGGCCCTGCTCCCCACCGTTACAACCTCCCCCTCCACCTCCACCCTTCATGTGCTATATATTGCTTTTGATTCATGTATGTCTAATCATTTTCCTGTGATGATGAAACCCGGTAAGTTGTCAAAAACCTAGGAATAAAAAACTATTTTAAGATGTGTGACTCATTTTCTTCCTTTGTGGATCTCTAGCTACAAATATACAAACCTTATCACAGGTTTTTGCTTCTATTCATATATATATAGTGGTCACCTAGGGAGCTCCAACTCCCCAAACACAAAAAGGCTCAGACACAAGTAGAAAAGTAGAAAGTAGATTTATTATGGAAAACTCTTCTCAAGTAAGCATTTCCCACCAAAGCCACAGTACAAAGCACAGTACACAGCTCTAAGCAATAGTTTGTCTTCTCTTCTCTGTGAGTCTCTTTCTCTCTCACCACTGGCTCCTTCCCGCCTCAACGTAAACTTCATCCTCCTCCCTCCTTTTATGTAATACCCTGGAGTACTTCCAGTTTCCCATAAGCCTGGTCAGAAAGCACTTTCGGGTGAGGCAGAAGCCCCATGTAGTGCTCCCTAGTCACTGCAGCACCCCCTGGCGGCACCCTTGGAACCCAACAGGGCTGAGTCAGCAAGTCCCATAAGCCACTGTGGGAATTTGGGGTACTGCTGCAACCCTGGGGTGCTGCCATCTATGGAACTGGGGGAGATAAAGCCCTGTCCAGGTCCTCCCGCTATGGAAGCATTCTGGCTAGGTAAGTCTCTGAATAATCTCTAACAGTGTACAGGTATGTACTGTATATATTTGCAAATACATACTGTATATTTTATACATGATTACATATATGCTGCATGCTATTTCTGCTTTTGTGTGTGTCTTTTGCTAATATTGTTTTACTGTCAACTGCTCTGAGAAGATGTGCAAGTAAGAATTTCTTTGTACTGAATTCATGTGATGATAAATAATTTGACTATAGGTTTATAGCTTGTGCAGTTTTGAGGTCAACAGAGGCATGATACACATTTATTCTCAAAACACTTTTCCCCCTGGTGCACATTACATGGCACAGTGAGGTTAAGGAAACATTATGCAAAGTTGTCAATCCTGTCATGATAATTAAAAGCAACAGTGTCACAAAATAACAAAGTGGGTAAAGCAAAACTCATAACAGTGATAAAACCAGTGAGTGCAGGATTTCATTTTTAATATTTTTTTAATTAGAAACCAGTGTTTGTGGTGCATGAAACATGCCATTTATTTCAAGGTTGTGCTCCTCGTTTCAGTCACACCACAAATCCATTCCATTGTATGCTTTATATTTCTGACTTTACCATGTTCCCAGGCTCAGTGCGGTGAAGCTACAGCATGCACCCATATTCAGTTTTTACACTAAAAGGCTGCATTCTGTTAATTTATTACTGAAAGATAGAAAACATATTAATAACAGTTATTGAAAATAATCTCAATTAAGTCAATATAGAGGTACTGCTTTCAAAATAGGTATATTGCTTAGGGAGTCAAAACAGCTAGAAAAAGCACATGTTTTCACATTTCCAAATGATTGACTGAGGGCTTTCTTCACAAACTTCATTTTCCTGATATTTGAAGGTTAAGTTGATTGGTATTTGAGTGCCCCCAGTGATGGAGTCGAATTGTATTTAGGGTTGGTTCCTGTTTTGTCTCTGGTACTGACTCTAGCTCTTAACTGTTATTAAATTAAAGTTCCACAAAAGTCAAAATGGGTGAGGCCTACAAAAGAATCTAGGCAGCAGGCCATACACTCGCTAGGTTTACCCAGCAGCAGCTCCCTAGACTTCTTTTGTCAGGCTTCTAAGCTGGCTTCAGCTGGAACACGATCCAAAAATGATGTGCTGCTAAACAACAAAAAAAAAATATCTTAAAATATATAACAAAAGTCCCACAAGGACAAGGATAACCAGCAACCATCGGCTTGTATTTGAAGGGCAAACAAAGAATCTTTTTAAATCAAAGAATTATTGACAAAAAAACTGAGAAAATAAAGCAGAAAAGCTTAATGGAAAAAAAAGAAACACAAAGGAATTGCCTAAAATGATATCCTAAAAAAACAAAATCCTTAAGCACAGCCCAGTAATTAGAATCTTAAGATGAAGCAAAAATAATCAAAAAACCATGAAAAACAGCATTCTCAAAAAAAAAAAAAATAAAATCTCCAATGAACAACAACTACTCCTTAGCTATCTCATTCAGTATAAATAGCCTGATTGGGTCAGGAGTATTGACGTCAAGGTGGCCCCACCTCCTAGGGCTCCAACCACAAAAAGCAAGGAATACAGCTACATTTAAAACAACAGTAAATAATTACAACACCACATATAAAATTAACAGAAAAAAATCATGAAAAATAACAATTCAAAATTAACAAAACCAACAATAAAACATAAAATAATAAATAATTTCAGCCCGATACATAGCAACAACAGTCCTGTAAGTTAAGCAGAGCCAAAAGATGGAATTGTGGATAATTAAAGTGATGAATTGTGACAAGTTCTCTGTTAGGCAACACTGCTCTAATTTCCTTGAAAGAAACACATTACCCAAAGTCTCTATAACAACACAGTGTAACCCAGAAAGCATTTCGAGATTCTGTCCCTACCTCGTTGATTTTCTCCAGGGCCAGGACTGATGAACATGAACTTTTTTCCATCTGTACGGGTTCAGTATGAGAAGTCTGCTCATTAATGCAATGCGGGTCTCTTATTTCGAGGCTGCACCTGCTGATCTCCACGTTATGTCTTACACATTAATACATCTCAGCAGATAATGTTTTCTTGTTTTCTTTTTCTCCCCCTCACACTATTGACAGTCTCTCTTCCCTTCTGACTATTTACAGCAATTTTGAACCAAGAAAGCACCACAGTCTGAAATATTGTTTATGCTGACTTAATCAGCAACGTTGTTTCTGCTGCGTTTAGTGTTCCAATGTTTTGTTTATCCTAGAGAGATCAGGGTGTGACCTTTTTTTAGCTTTAGCACTGAAATAGTATTTCAAAGAAAATGGGTTACAATGGCAACATAAACTGTTGTGGCAGTATTTAAGTAACTACTATTGATATCGACATTGCTTAAATGGGCAGATCAATGCTTGTTTTCTTATTTTCAACAGCATTTCACAGGGGCTGTAATTCGGCCAGCCTGACTTTAAACAAACACAGCCCACAGTTTATTTTCTGCTTTATGTGCACCTCCCATGCTTCTCGCATCTAGTATTATGACCTCTATTACAAAAATTTCTATGTGACCTCCAACTGCTACTGATGGTATGCTGTGTTATGAGATAGCTGCAAGGGAATCTTTGATTAAATCAGTTTAAGGCGCATTCAGGGAATCAACAAGGAATAGGCAGTGGAATTAATCACTACATGCATTTTGCCACAAGCAGGAAATTCTTGGGAAAGTGTTTAACAACTTAAGCATCAATAAGCTGCTGCAGATAAGAGACTTTGCAACATTTCAGATCCCATGTTTATTAATAATAATTTCCGGCCTGAGCTGCCTTTCTTTTTTCAGTGGGTCAGAAGCTACCCAGTGGAGGTTACTTTGGTCAATGAGCTACACTGAACCATTTAGAATCCACCCCAAAGAAAAGGAAATAAAATATTCAGAAGCTTGCTTTTTGTGTCAAGATGATGGTCTCACTGCAGGAGCTTTTGTATTTATGAATAACTTTTCATAATCAGCAGCATGGCTACCTTTTGGTAGCAAAACTGTGTCCCATCTTCTTACTTTTTTATTATACACATATTATTCTTAAGAAGCTGCTTGTTCACTTTCATAGTTGGCATATATGCTATGGCAACCCTGTGGCGGGGATTAGAGTACCTTTTATTGAGTGTTTAATTTTAGGACAATTTAGCATTTATTAAGTGAATATTTATCCTTAATAACAATGTGAATGCTGCACATTTTTTTAAAATGGGGTGCTTTTGGTTTTGAAGAGTGGAAGACACAACAGATTTTTTTATGGAGGCATATTTTCAAAAATGACAAATGAATGATTCTGCAGAATGGTGGTGCAGTGGTTAGTGCTGTTAGCCCAAAGTGTTAGAGAATTGGCTTTCCCAGATTTCATTATTCATTTTTTGCAATGTACATCTAAAAGACAGCCAATGCTATTATTTTTAAATTTGCAAATTAATAATAATAATAATAATAATAATAATAATAATAATAATAATGAGATATAACTATAAATAAACTGTAATGTGGAAGGCATTAGGGATGAGTGTATGCAAGAAAATTCACCAGATTTGTATTAGCTGTAAATACTGAATAATTTTTCAAGAAACTGTTTATGCTATTGCTTATAGTTTAAAGGATAAGTTCAGTATTTTTCAAGTCGAATGTTATTGCTTCACAAACATGCTATATACAGTGCATCCAGAAAGTATTCACAGCGCATCACTTTTTTCACATTTTATGTTACAGCCTTATTCCAAAATGGATTAAATTCATTTTTTTCCTCAGAATTCTACACACTACACCCCATAATGACAACGTGGAAAAAGTTTACTTGAGATTTTTGCAAATGTATTAAAAATAAATAAATTGAGAAAGCACATGTAAATAAGTATTAACAGCCTTTGCCATGAAGCTCAAAATTGAGCTCAGGGGCATCCTGTTTCCCCTGATCATCCTTGAGATGTTTCTACAGCTTAATTGGAGTCCACCTGTGGTAAATTCAGTTGATTGGACATGATTTGGAAAGGATTACACCTGTCTATATAAGGTCCCACAGTTGACAGTTCATGTCAGAGCACAAACCAAGCATGAAGTCAAAGGAATTGTCTGTAGACCTCCGAGACAGGATGGTCTCGAGGAACAACTCTGGGGAAGGTTACAGAAAAGTTTCTGTTGCTTTGAAGGTCCCAATAAGCACAGTGGCCTCCATCATCCATAAGTGGAAGAAGTTCGAAACCACCAGGACTCTTCCTAGAGCTGGCAGGCCATCTAAACTGAGCGATCGGGGGAGAAGGGCTTTAGTCAGGGAAGTGACCAAGAACCCGATGGTCTCTCTGTCAGAGCTCCAGAGGTCCTCTGTGGAGAGAGGAGAAACTTCCAGAAGGACAACAATCTCTGCAGCAATCCACCAATCAGGCCTGTATAGTAGAGTGGCCAGACAGAAGCCACTCCTTAGTAAAAGGCACATGTCAGCCCGCCTGGTGTTTGCCAAAAGGCACCTGAAGGACTCTCAGACCATGAGAAACAAAATTCTCTGGTCTGATGAGAAAAAGATTGAACTCTTTGGTGTGAATGCCAGGCGTCATGTTTGGAGGAAACCAGGCACCGCTCATCACCAGGCCAATACCATCCCTACAGTGAAGCATGGTGGTAGCAGCATCATGCTGTGGGGATGTTTTTCAGCAGCAGGAACTGAGAGACTAGTCAGGATAAAGGGAAAGATGACTGCAGCAATGTACAGAGACATCCTGGATGAAAACCTGCTCCAGAGCACTCTTGACCTCAAACTAGGGTGACGGTTCATCTTTCAGCAGGACAACGACCCTAAGCACACAGCCTTTATATCAAACGAGTGGCTTCAGGACAACTCTATGAACGTCCTTGAGTGGCCCAGCCAGAGCCCAGACTTGAATCTGATTGAACATCTCTGGAGATGCTTGTCAGACCTTAGGTCAGAGCTGCTCAATTACATCCTGAAGGGCTTTAATCATTTTTTTTAATTAGAACCTGTTTATTTACTACTAAAGCAATATTTTTTTGGGCTTGGTGTTAGATAACTCTCTTGTTACAATTCAGAACCATTAATCACCTCTTTTAGTTTTAAACAACTTCATTTAGGTTTTAATTGTTACCTGTTTTCTTAGCTAAAACAGTAAATAATGAGGTGCAAATGACAAAGGAATCACCAGCTCTCCAGCTAATACACTACCATTTAAACCTGTGTATGTACATCATGAAGTAATTCTGTTAATACAATGGTTTGGAATAAATGAGTTAGAAGGTAACAACCAAGAAGTACAAATCAGTTCCAGACCTCAAATAGTAATGGATACTGTTCTCAGAAAAAGCTACAATGTGTTAAAGATTCATCTTGGAAAAAATGGAAAGCACATATAATTAAATACAAAATTTCATTATCTGCTAGACGTGGCTTCTGATTACAAAGATAGTTTGAACAAAAATCTGCAGTCACTGTGGCCCTCCAGAACCACAATGGAGGATCCCAGTCTTAGGTCATCTTCAATTGACATCTTGCTGCAGCAGAATTTGTTGTGGAAAAAGCATTCCTTTGTTTTTAAAGAAGTCATTCACATAAATCAGATGAAAATGCAGACCAATTCTTTATTTGCACATAGATATGCACAAATGTCTCAATTCATGGAGTCAGTAATCAATAAAACTATTCATTCCCTTTTATACTTTTCTATTACCATTACCTTATCTAACACATCACATCATCTTACTCTTAATATGCAGAATTCTATCATCTTAGCCAATCAACTACAGCCCCCAGTGACTTTGTATATATGTCAATTCTTCCGTTATTCTAAACATTTCTTTTTTAATATGGGTTTCCTACAGGTTTTCCCATTGATCTTACCAATGCTTCATAAATATGGTGTTTGGGCCTTCTCACTAGTTTGTTTTCACTTTTAAATGGGGTGTTCATTGCTCATTTACCTCATTTTATCCTTGGTAACTACTTTGGTTTTTCCTCTACGATGATGCAAAAGCCTTACGTGCTCAAGCTTCGTTATGTTCAGTAAACCATTTAGTTACCTTCAGTTGTTTTTCTTATATTTTAATTAATTCACTGTCACAAATTCATATGCAATAATTTGTAAAGATTATATATTAACTGATAAGTCCATACATTCTGTAGCCTAACTCTTGACTCTGTTGTATGAAGAGGATTAGTCCTCCTTTATGTTAATTAGGAAAATTTTGAAAAATTAAAGATAACAAAAAATTTTTTTGGCAGCAGTGTTGTCTTGGTTCTGAAACAAGAAACACAAACTATATACCACAAGTGCAAGAAATAAAAAAAACGTCAATTTGATACACAGATACTAATCTTTAGTACTTACCAAACCTACACTATAAAACACTCCTTTCATGTTCAGGCTCAAAATTTATTGGCTATTTCTGGCTGGGCGGAATATTTTAGTAGAAACATACCACCAAGTTTCATACATGTCTCATATTCCATCTAAAATGAAAGAGTACTTAGATGCCATAGAGGAAGTCACCTTTTTGAAATTAAATACAAAAAATCAGTATATGACATAAAGCTTATCTCATTGTAAGTTAATATTTTACAGTATATTGTGTACAGTTAGGTGTGGGTAAAGAAACAGTAACAGTCATTTACAAGTTGTATTTGTTGTTTTAGTCCTATTCACTAACTCACATTTAAAACTGAAGTGAAATCAATGTGGCTTATGTAGTATGAAAGTGTAGGTGCTGTTGTTATTTGAATTAGGCAGTATGAGGATTTTTCCAACCAAGTCGTTTTTTCAGTTGAACAAAGTACAAGTATATTAAGAATGTACAAAAGCAATGAAGTTAAATTCAATTTCAGAACTATGTAATGGATCAGTAGCTTAAAATGCAGATGTAAAATATATATTTCCCCATTTGAAATAATTGCACATTAAATAGTGTTATTAAACAAATGACATTGATTAATTAAATGGTGTGACAAAGTCTATTTCTCATGTCAAAATAAACAAAGTAGTGATATTCAGCATCATCAGCAATGGCAAAGTCAAAGTAATGTCAGAATTAAAGTACATCTAGTTAAAACATTCAAAAGAGATCTGAACTTTTATGCGGTTCAGAGCACAACTAACCATGTGGTGTGCCCTGCAGCCATTCCTTCTGACTGTAGTGTATGATTTCACTTAAAAGGCAGAGATTTTTTTAGATACCTAGTACAAGTTTCCAACAACAGCAAAACAGATACAATGTCATAAGGTTGTATATATGTTGTGATGTGAGATTTTGCATATACTGTAAGTTGATAAATATTTTGTATGTCTTTATTTGTAACTTAGACAAAGCAATGTAATTTAGTGTCACATTAGTGAGAAGCATTCTTACTTAGAGGACTGAGTCTCTTTGAATTTTTACGACAGGATTTGGGGGAAGTCCCTAAAACCAGGGGTTGTACAGAACATCTATAAATTTACTTACTTAACCTCACACTCTTTCTCTTACCAAACTGCTGAATGACCATCTCACACCATGAACTGAAAGAGCAACAAAATGGAGAGCTCGGCAGCCATATTGAGACAGGCAATGTGGCCTGTTCTGAAGAAAGCTGACCACAAACGATGCCTTAACTAGAGACATTTTAAGTAACTAACAAGTCTGTGTGCTGCCTGAATATATATATATATCATCTATATGCTACACTGATCCCTCTTCCACTTGGACAGAGGCAGTGGTGTTGTAAGAATTAAGTTTCTGGACTTCTCTAGCACCTTCAACACCATCCCACCTCTGCTCCTTAGGGATAAGCTGACAGAGATGGGAGTAGATTCATACCTGGTGGCACAGATCGTGGACTATCTTACAGACAGACCTTAGTATGTGCGTCTTGGGAACTGCAGGTCTGACATTGTGGTCAGCAACATAGGAGCGCCGCAGGGGACTGATCTATCTATCTATCTATCTATCTATCTATCTATCTATCTATCTATCTATCTATCTATCTATCTATCTATCTATCTATCTATCTATCTATCTATCTATCTATCTATCTCTGGCTGGTCCTGTTCAGCCTATATACATCGGACTTCCAATACAACTCGGAGTCCTGACACATGCAAAAGTTTGCTGAAAACACTCCTATCTTGGGCTGCATCAGGAGTGGGCAGGAGGAGGAGTATATTAACCTAATCAAGGACTTTGTTAAATGGTACAAACCACTTAAAACTGAACATCAGCAAAACCAAGGTGGTGGATTTTAGGAGGACCGGGCCCCTCATGGACCCCGTGATCATCAGAGGTGACTGTGTGCACAGGGTGCAGACCTTTAAATACCTGGGAGTGTATCTTGATGATAAATTGGACTGGACTGCCAATACTGATGCTCTGTGCAAGAGATAACAGAGCCAACTATAGATCCTTAGAAGGCTGGCGTCTTTCAACATCTTCATAAGATGCTGCAGATGTTCTATTAGATGGTTGTGGTGAGCGCCCTCTTCTACGCGGTGGTGTGCTGCGGAGGCAGCATAAAGAAGAGGGACACCTCACACCTGGACAAACTGGTGAGGAAGGCAGGCTCTATTGTAGGCACAGAGTTGGACAGTTTGACATCCGTGGCAGAGGGACGGGCGCTGAGCAGGCTCCTGTCAATCATGGAGAATCCACTGCATCCACTAAACAGTATCATCTCCAGACAGAGGAGTAGCTTCAGCGACAGACTGCTGTCACTGTCCTGCTCCACTGACAGACTGAGGAGATCGTTCCTCCCCAACACTATGAGACTCATCAGTTCCACCCGGGGGGTAAACGTTAACATTATACAAAGTTATTGTCTGTTATACCTGCATTTTTATCATTCTTTAATTTAATATTTTTTTTTATCAGTATGCTGCTGCTGGAGCATGTGAATTTCCCCTTGGGATTAATAAAGTATCTATCTATCTATCTGAAAATACACATCACCATTTATCAGGATGTATGGTTGCCAATATTCAAATGTACTTTGCATATTATTATTATTTATAAATATTATCAATAATACATTGTTTAAATTGTAACTTAACTCCTGCTTGTCTTTTACTACACCTAATTGCCTGAGGTTATAGATGTAGGAGGGAAGGTGGGGAGAAGTTATATACATTAATACCTTATAAACAGTGGTAAGTCTGGGAGATTTGATGTATTCTGACAAAGG
The DNA here is from genome assembly GCF_016835505.1 of Polypterus senegalus. Taxonomy (NCBI): domain Eukaryota; kingdom Metazoa; phylum Chordata; class Cladistia; order Polypteriformes; family Polypteridae; genus Polypterus; species Polypterus senegalus. The sequence continues at coordinate 96,390,397 of NC_053163.1, read as the reverse complement.
CTACTTATTAATCTATACTAATAAAAGGCAAAAAGCCCTCACTGACTGACTGACTGACTGACTCACTCACTGACTCATCACTAATTCTCCAACTTGCTGTGTGGGTGGAAGGCTGAAATTTGGCAGGCTCATTCCTTACAGCTTACTTACAAAAGTTAAGCACATTTCATTTTGAAATTCTACACTTAACGGTCCTAACAGTCGATAACGGTCGACAACGTCCGCCATGTTGAACTTTCTTATTTATGGCCCCATCTTCATGAAATTTGGTAGGCGGCTTCCCTGCGCTAACCTAAACCGATGTATGTACTTATTTCGATGGTATGACGTCACTGTCGGCCGCCATATTGAACTTTCCAACGTCACTAATTTTCCAACTTCTCGTGTAGGTAGAAGGCTGAGCCCATCTTCACGAAATTTGGTAGGTGGCTTCCCTGCACTAACCAAAACCGATGTACATACTTATTTCGGTGGTATGACGCCACTGTCAGCCGCCATATTGAATTTTCCAAATGTCACTAATTCTCCAACTTCCCATATAGGTAGAAGGCTGAAATTTCGCAGGCTTATTCCTTACAGCTTACTTACAAAAGTTAAGCAGGTTTCATTTCGAAATTCTACGCATAACGGTGAACAACGTCCGCCATGTTGAATTTTCTTGTTCTTGGCCCCATCTTCACGAAATTTGGTAGGCGGCTTCCCTGCGCTAACCGAAACCAATGTACATACTTATTTCAGTGGTATGACGCCACTGTCAGCTGCCATATTGAATTTTCCAAATGTCACTAATTCTCCAACTTCCCATGTAGGTAGAAGGCTGAAATTTCGCAGGCTTATTCCTTACAGCTTACTTACAAAAGTTAAGCAGGTTTCATTTCGAAATTCTACGCATAACGGTGAACAACGTCCGCCATGTTGAATTTTCTTGTTCTTGGCCCCATCTTCACGAAATTTGGTAGGCGGCTTCCCTGCGCTAACCGAAACCAATGTACATACTTATTTCGGTGGTATGACGCCACTGTCAGCCGCCATATTGAACTTTCCAACGTCACTAATTCTCCAACTTCCCGTGTAGGTAGAAGCCTGAAATTTGGTACTTATTTCGGTGGTATATTGAACTTTTCAACAGTCTTTGTTACTTATGGGCCCATCTTAAAGAAATTTGGTACGCATGTTTCCAACGCTAACTGAATCCTACTTATGTACATATATATGTCCATAGCCTGCAGCTCAGTCACCATGTGAGGCGGTGTTGGGTTCCCCATCCCAACACCTCCTACGTTGTTGGCTGCCTGCCTATATAAGGCCATCCATCACTCCAGTTTCTTCATTCCCTTCCTTGCTTCGCCACGGGATTAACGTCTCCCTGCTGATAACTACAGCCTTTTTATTTAATCCACGGCTTCTCCGGACTTTTATTGTTCATTTATTACAATTATAGTTATTGTGTAGGTATTTAACACTTACTTTACATTGTTCAGATACCCATTTCCTTTATCATTCCAACCGTACCCGCATTAACATGTCTATCGAGGTGATCACCATCAATCAGAGAACTGTCACTTACTGAGTGGTATCCATGCCCGGAGATGGCATTTATCTTTTCCATTCTCTGTGTTACATATTGCAAGGCCATTTTCAAGTGTACCCATATGGCCCAATATTTTACACCTTTGGACAACCGCCAATGCCTGTTTAGATTCACAGGTGACGATTTCAGTAGTGGACATTTTGATGTTTATGAATGTTTAAACTCTCCAAAGCTGGATGTGAAGTTATCGATGAAACTGGTTGTATACTTACAACGCTTGACAGATGCCGAATGTCACTTCAACACAAGTCCTACAAATACTGTCGTAATTGAAACAAACCATGAAACTCAAACCGATTATGACAGCAGCAATCCAAGCTGTGAGATTTGAAACAAGATTACTTTTCACATGGCCAACTGTACGTTGCATGCTCAAGAGTAAGCTCAGCGCACAGCTTGGTCATATTACAACCGGAGGGCCGAACTCACAATGTGGTATACAAAGAGATCCTTAACAAATAATTATTGGTATATTTTCCCTCAGTTTAAAAAGGTTTAATTTTCTTCTTAATAAAACTTTTAAGGCAGTACTTCGCTGCTGTGAAGCGCGGGTATTTTGCTATATATATATATATATATATATATATATATATATATATATATATATATATACAGTGGTGTGAAAAACTATTTGCCCCCTTCCTGATTTCTTATTCTTTTGCATGTTTGTCACACAAAATGTTTCTGATCATCAAACACATTTAACCATTAGTCAAATGTAACACAAGTAAACACAAAATGCAGTTTTTAAATGATGTTTTTTATTATTTAGGGAGAAAAAAAAATACAAACCTACATGGCCCTGTGTGAAAAAGTAATTTCCCCCTGAACCTAATAACTGGTTGGGCCACCCTTAGCAGCAATAACTGCAATCAAGCGTTTGCGATAACTTGCAATGAGTCTTTTACAGCGCTCTGGAGGAATTTTGGCCACTCATCTTTGCAGAATTGTTGTAATTCAGCTTTATTTGAGGTTTTCTAGCATGAACCGCCTTTTAAGGTCATGCCATAGCATCTCAATTGGATTCAGGTCAGGACTTTGACTAGGGCACTCCAAAGTCTTCATTTTGTTTTCTTCAGCCATTCAGAGGTGGATTTGCTGGTGTGTTTTGGGTCATTGTCCTGTTGCAGCACCCAAGATCGCTTCAGCTTGAGTTGACGAACAGATGGCCGGACATTCTCCTTCAGGATTTTTTGGTAGACAGAAGAATTCATGGTTCCATCTAACACAGCAAGCCTTCCAGGTCCTGAAGCAGCAAAACGACCCCAGACCATCACACTACCTCCACCATATTTTACTGTTGGTATGATGTTCTTTTTCTGAAATGCGGTGTTCCTTTTACGCCAGATGTAACGGGACATTTGCCTTCCAAAAGTTCAACTTTTGTCTCATCAGTCCACAAGGTATTTTCCCAAAAGTCTTGGCAATCATTGAGATATTTCTTAGCAAAATTGAGACGAGCCCTAATGTTCTTTTTGCTTAACAGTGATTTGCATCTTGGAAATCTGCCATGCAGGCCGTTTTGCCCAGTCTCTTTCTTATGGTGGAGTCGTGAACACTGACCTTAATTGAGGCAAGTGAGGCCTGCAGTTCTTTAGACGTTGTCCTGGGGTCTTTTGTGACCTCTCGGATGAGTCGTTTCTGTACTCTTGGGGTAATTTTGGTCGGCCGGCCACTCCTGAGAAGGTTCACCACTTTTCCATGTTTTTGCCATTTGTGGATAATGGCTCTCACTGTGGTTCGCTGGAGTCCCAAAGCTTTAGAAATGGCTTTATATCCTTTACCAGACTGATAGATCTCAATTACTTCTGTTCTCATTTGTTCCTGAATTTCTTTGGATCTTGGCATGATGTCTAGCTTTTGAGGTGCTTTTGGTCTACTTCTCTGTGTCAGGCAGCTCCTATTTAAGGGATTTCTTGATTGAAACAGGTGTGGCAGTAATCAGGCCTGGGGGTGGCTACGGAAATTGAACTCAGGTGTGATACACCACAGTTAGGTTATTTTTAACAAGGGGGCAATTACTTTTTCACACAGGGCCATGTAGGTTTGGATTTTTTTCTCCTAAATAATAAAACCATCATTTAAAACTGCATTTTGTGTTTACTTGTGTTATATTTGACTAATGGTTAAATGTGTTTGATGATCAGAAACATTTTGTGTGACAAACATGCAAAAGAATAAGAAATCAGGAAGGGGGCAAATAGTTTTTCACACCACTGTATATATATATATATATATATAGATATAGATATAATGTGTGTGTGTATGTATTTATATACAAGTATATATATATATATAGATATATATATAATGTGTGTGTGTATGTATGTACAGTATGTATGTGTATATATATATATATAGAGAGAGATATAGATATAAATAGATATAGATATATATATAGATATTAGATATACACTCACCTAAAGGATTATTAGGAACACCATACTAATATGATGTTTGACCCCCTTTCGCCTTCAGAACTGCCTTAATTCTACATGGCATTGATTCAACAAGGTGCTGAAAGCATTCTTTAGAAATGTTGGCCCATATTGATAGGATAGCATTTGCAGTTGATGGAGATTTGTGGGATGCACATCCAGGGCACGAAGCTCCCGTTCCACCACATCCCAAAGATGCTCTATTGGGTTGAGATCTGGTGACTGTGGTGGCCATTTTAGTACAGTGAACTCATTGTCATGTTCAAGAAACCAATTTGAAATGATTCGAGCTTTGTGACATGGTGCATTATCCTGCTGGAAGTTGCCATCAGAGGATGGGTACATGGTGGTCATGAAGGGATGGACATGGTAAGAAACAATGCTCAGGTAGCCCGTGGCATTTAAACGATTCCCAATTTGCACTAAGGGCACTAAAGTGTGCCAAGAAAACATCCCCCACACCATTACACCACCACCACCAGCCTGCACAGTGGTAACAAGGCATGATGGATCCATCTTCTCATTCTGTTTACGCCAAATTCTGACTCTACCATTTGAATGTTCAACAGAAATCGAGACTCATCAGACCAGGCAACATTTTTCCAGTCTTCAACTGTCCAATTTTGGTGAGCCTGTGCAAATTGTAGCCTCTTTTTCCTATTTGTAGTGGAGATGAGTGGTACCCGGTGGGGTCTTCTGCTGTTGTAGCCCATCCGCCTCAAAGTTGTGCGTGTTGTGGCTTCAAAAATGCTTTGCTGCATACCTCGGTTGTAAAGAGTGGTTATTTCAGTCAAAGTTGCTCTTCTATCAGCTTGAATCAGTCGGCCCATTCTCCCCTGACCTCTAGCATCAAGAAGGCATTTTCGCCCACAGGACTGCTGCATACTGGATGTTTTTCCCTTTTCACACCATTCTTTGTAAACCCTAGAAATGGTTGTGTGAAAATCCCAGTAACTGAGCAGATTGTGAAATACTCAGACCGCCCGTCTGGCACCAACAACCATGCCACGCTCAAAATTGCTTAAATCACCTTTCTTTCCCATTCTGACATTCAGTTTGGAGTTCAGGAGATTGTCTTGACCAGGACCACACCCCTAAATGCATTGAAGCAACTGCCATGTTTTTGGTTGATTAGATAATTGCATTAATGAGAATTGAACAGGTGTTCCTAATAATCCTTTAGGTGAGTGTATATATATATAGATATAGATATATATACTGTATATTTAATGTGTGTGTATGTATGTATGTGTATATATATATATACAGTGGTGTGAAAAACTATTTGCCCCTTTCCTGATTTCTTATTCTTTTGCATGTTTGTCACACAAAATGTTTCTGATCATCAAACACATTTAACCATTAGTCAAATATAACACGAGTAAACACAAAATGCAGTTTTTAAATGATGGTTTTTATTATTTAGGGAGAAAAAATCCAAACCTACATGGCCCTGTGTGAAAAGTAATTGCCCCTTGTTAAAAAATAACCTAACTGTGGTGTATCACACCTGAGTTCAATTTCCGTAGCCACCCCCAGGCCTGATATATATATATGTGTATATGTGTATATGTATATATGTATGGATATGTATATATATATATATATTTATGTGTGTGTGTATATATACGAGGTGTGGCAGAAAAGTAATGAGACTGATTTTTTATTTACCAAAGTTTTTATTTTTTTCAAACATCAATGTTATCCCCTTCAAAGTAGTTCCTTTGGGCAGCTACACACCGATGGAGACGTTGTTCCCACTGTTGGTAGCAGCGCTGGAAGTCTTCAACCGGTATGGTCTTCAGCATGTCCGTTACACTCTTTTGGATGTTTCTAAAGTCCAAATGACGTCCTTTGAGGACATTTTTCAGTTTAGGAAAAAGGAAAAAGTCACACGGACTGAGGTCAGGTGAATAAGGGTGCTGGGGAACCACAGGAATGCCTTTTGAGGTCAAAAATTCTGTTATGGAGAGGGCAGTTTTTCAGCACCATTTTGGCACAGACCTTTCTCATGAGCAAATGTACAGTCAAAATTTGATGAACGGTAAATCTGTTCAAATTTAATTGCTCTCTCAACATTCTTAATGTTAAACGACGGTCTGATCTCACAAGAGTGTTCACACGTTCAATGTTTTCATTGGTTTTCGAAGTTGAAGTCCTCCCTGAGCAGTGTTCATCTTCAACGTGTTTTCTGCCTCCCAAAAATTATTTGTGCCAGCAAAAAACTTGAGCTCGGGATAAAGAATGTTCCCCATAGGCCTGTTTTAACTTTTCAAACGTCACACTTGCTGTTTAATGGCACAACGTTGCTCCAAATTCCGCTGTTCAATTTTGCGTGACGCACAACCAAAAACACAACTTCGCTAATAGCAGTCACAAAAATCACGTAGTTAAAGGAAGGAGTTGAAACTCGCACTGAGCTATGGCAGGGTACTGATACACGGTGCTCTATCAAGGACAACAGCGCAGCGTTGCCAGATCGCTTGCAGTGTTGCCAGTCTCATTACTTTTCTGCCACACCTCGTATATATATGTATATATATATATATATGACAGGAACACTCATAACTCACAACAGTGACAAAACAATTACATTGACAATCATGTTACGTTATTTCAAAATGTTTCCTTTTCTTTTTCATTACTTCTTTAACACACTACTTCTCCGCTGCGAAGCGCGGGTATTTTGCTGGTAATATAATATGGGAAAGTAGAGCAATATATTACTCTACCAAGACAAAACAATATATATATCTATTGTCACACACGTGTGATTAAGGGGACGTTGTGTGGACCAAGTAAAGGTAATTCCACGCCAGGCCAGGGGAGGGCAGGGTGCACCTTCTCCTGTTACCTCTTCAGACCAGCTGTGGGAAAACCTATCTGAACCAATAACGTCACTTCCAGTTCCGGTGCCCAGAATAACGTCACTTCCGGTTCTGGTGCCCAGAAGAACATCACTTCAAGTTCTGGCGCCCAGAAGAATGTCACTTCCTGTTCTGGCATCCAGACTGATGCCAGGAAAACATCACTTCCGGTCACCCTACATCACTTCCGGTGACACCACATCACTTCCTGTCTGACCACTTAAAACCACCATCTTTTCCATCCTTTATCAGTTCTGTCTTGGACTCTCTACAGTCAACTTCATTATTGAATGAAAAAAACAAACCTTTGCTGCTAGGAATATTATACATTTGGCTGCCCCAAACCTTTTTATGTTTGTCAAGTCTCTTCCTTTTAACACTATATATTACTTTAAATTTTTCTGCATGTACCATTTTATTATTTGTTCATTAAAGAAAAGTAAAATAGACAAGTAGAGAGCTGGCAATATTAAAAAGTTGTAAGGTTCACTGCAACCTAAAGCATCAGCCACAACGTTTCCTTTCCAATTTATTCCCAGTACCACTTTTCATTTGGCTGTGAATTCACTCTGCCCAAAATGATGTCCTCATATTCTTTTTGGCACTCAGTTTTATTTATCATTTAGAAATGAAAATTTACATTAGCACAAAGGAATCTGCTAAATATGCAAACTGCATATTTAAATAAATATTTGATAATGTGGCATAGATAAGCTAAAGACTTGTTCACCCAGCCAAAGGTCAATGCATTAATCAGTTAGAAACAGATGAAAAAATGCAAGCATGATAGTAATCAAGTTTAAGGAAAAATGTTACGCAGAAATCAAGGCAAAGCCATGTCATGGCAAAGCATGAAAAGTTATGTAAAATAACTTATGGCACCATAATCAAACATGGACCTCACCTTGAAACCTCTTGAAACCCTTGCCTTTCTTTAAAGGGAGTTGTTCAAAGGGTTACCTTCAATCTTAGACATATTGCCTGATTATTGTCCACTGCTCAATTAAAAACTTACTCGTGCCTTTCCTGGTGAGCTATTAAACACTGACACATTTACTGTTACATTAAATGGAGGATGTTGCTTTAGACCTCTCTGTCCAGTTATCAGCCTTACTACTTGCGAACAATCAAGCCCTTAATAAGTACAATAGCTCTGTTTTTTCAATTTTAAAACAATGATTTTTGGTAAGGATGGCATGGTGGCACAGTGGTAGCGCTGCTGCCTTGCAGTAAGGAGACCTGGGTTCGCTTCCCAGGTCCTCCCTGCGTGGAGTTTGCATGCTCTCTGTGTGGGTTTCCTCCAGGTGCTCCGGTTTCCTCCCACAGTCCAAAGACATTCAGGTTAGGTTCATTGGCTATGCTAAATTGTCCCGTATGTGTCATGCGATGGTCTTGCATCCTGGGATTGGCTCCAGTGTGGCCCTGTGTTAGGATATAGTGGGTTGGATATTGACTGACTGTCTGTCTTTTGGTAAAAGTGCAACAATAGTATTATGAATTAAGCTTGATTAAATTCAGTGTAGACAAATAAACACAATAACAATGAGAATGTACTGTAAGGAGCAGTTATTATTGTTCATTAAATAAACCAGGTGTTTGCTTTAAGCCAGCAATGCATACTATGGCATTATATCAAAATAGACTGTAGATTCAGATAATCTAATATTTAGTTTTTTACTGGCTTGACCTCTATTTGAAAATCATATTCTCCTCCATTGGTGACTGAATTAGTAATGCGCTGTGTATGAAAACTGAAAACATAAAGCCAACTCCTATTCATGAAAAATGTTTGCTTATTAAGAAAGTAGACTTTTCTGGCTAATGACATTACAGTGATTCTAAAGTCTGATTTTGGCTTACTTAGTGAAACTTGGCTTAGTACTCAAGATTCCATTTTTACTTTCCCATATACAAAGTTTAGGGAAAGTATTGTTATTGTCCAAAAATGTGATTTTGAAATTTTAGACCTCCCTGAAGTCCGAAAATTTAATTTATGGAATTATGTCTGTGTCTCTGTCTGTCTGTGTGTGTAAATGTAAACACAATAAATTGAGTACACTTTCACTTAGGTCAACCAAATTTTGCATACAAGTATTAGGTACAAAACATAGATTTCTATCAACATTTGAGCTATTTCCACTAACCGAAAGTGATACTTTTTTTATTCATGCAGCTGCAGAGTCCAATTTGTTCACCTTTACTTTTATAATAATTGTTCAATATATTATTAATTTGATTTGTTATTGATGGTTCTTTAATGTTTATAATGTAAAAATATAGTCATTGTCTTGCAGTTTACTCCTCAAATATCCATCCCCATATCTGAGTATATGCGAAAGTCTAGGGGAAACCACTTCTGGTTTTAATTGAAGTTGCACAGTGTAGTTTTACCTTATTCAAAAAACAATTTAAAATATCAGTTAATGAGACAGATTTAGGGATGATCATTTGAAAGCTCCTAGATAATTTAACATTTTTTGAGGTGGCATATTTTAATATCTCAATAAAATCAAACACAATTATTTTGTACATTTATAGACAACTGCTCCATACAGTACTTCCAGTGCATAGCTGAACATAGAAAACAGACATCTGAAGTAGCTGTGATAACTGAGTCTTTATGATTGATTTTAATATTCATATTGAAATGGAAAGACACTCTAAGCAAACCTTCCTAACTGTCCATAATCTGTTGAGGACTTTTGAAATGGAAAAAAAATGCAGTATATTCTTATAAATGACATTATTTAAATATTATTTATGATGTTTATATTCAAACATTATTATACAACTTTCAGATTACTGATTAATTACATTCAAACTTTTCTAGTCCTGGAAATAAAGATGCAGGTCAAAGCCAGAACATAAAAAATATTTTAAGTACATCAAAATTTATTGTTATTGTCAGGAAGCCAAACTGTATTCTTGACATCAATCAGGTTACCTCCTATATGACTGCACTTCATCTCTGAAATGAGCTATACAGAGAGGCATTCTTCATAAACCAAGGGAGTTAGAGCAAAAAGGAATTCATCATAAGTTAATGAGGACATTAAATCAGGAAGCCACTATAACTTGCAGATCAAAAGTGTGGTGACAAATGTGTGCAAAAAAATGAATTTCATTTTAAGACATTGTAAATAAGCCTGTTGTTAATTGTGATGTTACCAATGAAAAGATAGTTTTATTTACAAGAGATAAATGCTATGAAAATGATATAAATGAAATAAAGAATATGTTTTGAAATTAAACTGGAGAAGCATAACATAGTGTCATACGTAAGTCGGTTCCTTGCACCCCAAACACGAGGCTGAGTCTCAGTAGTTTAGCAAAACCAGCTTCATTCAACTTGAAACATGAACAGCAAGGTTATTTATTGTAGTGGGATTTATCATTCTACTATGCACAGACACAGCAAACAGGCAGGGTCGGGGCCAGGTCAGTGGCCAAGTTCTAATGTTCCCTGTATTACCCATCGGGCGACCAGCGCTTTGCACGTGGCAGCAGTCAGGTTGTAGTTGTTTCTATGGCGCCGCGAATCTGCGGTTGCCTTGGCGACAGAAAAGCAACCCTCAACAAATGCGGCAGTTCCGCTTCTGAGTGTCGTCCCATTGGAGAAGGTCTCAAAAGAGTTGGTCATGTTTGTGCATGTTTCTGCGTATCATCCTGTTGGGGAAGGTCTCAAAGTGTTCAGAAGTCTCACAATATATGCAAGCAGAAACACTATCAACTATACACAAAATGGAGATAAAAACCAAAATGATGTAAATTATAAGACATACTGCACAATTTATAGAACCACATTATGTTTAGTTCCACACATAAAGTTTAAATGCAACAGTCCATATGTAGGTGTTAACTGCTTCAGCTGGACGTATCTTGAATTGACTTACCTTGATTTGGATGCCCCTACCATGAAGGAAAAGTATCCACAAGCTCTTCAAATGTAGCAGACATTTCGTCCCAAGGCACATTAATAAAGCTAATAGCATTGTTATGTGTACTTTTCTTCATGGCGACTGGCAAACATAAAATGAGCACCCATTCACAGCGCCCATTTGTCACTGCACATATTTTTCCCACCCAGTTTTGCAGGGGTGGAAAATGACTAAAAATCATCTGAAACATATCAAAAAGAAGCACTAAACTCTATAATAGAGCTCTTTAAATGGTCCATTCTGAATATTATATAAAATGTATTAACGGGATGTAGAAGAACAGTTATTTATTTACAATTGTGGATAATATGATGAATAACATATAAGAACTACAACATATTTTTTTCTAAGATTACTGACAGTTTTATGGATCTTTCTGACAATAAACTAAATAGCATAACAGTGCAGAATGATAAATATTTTTTAAAATCTAGAACTGAGGGATCAAACAGTTGCTCTTGAGCACACTGCCTTCACACCAACTATTGTTAAATCTTTGTTGATTAAATAAAATGTTGAGTTACTTACTAGTTATACTGTGTATGGACCTATCAATGACCCTGTTATTTCTAAGCTTCTTGGAAAAAAAATAACATTTGTAATAGTTATAAAAACACTGAATCATAATTTTAAAAATTCAGTCTGGTTTTTACCCAGAAACAGTAATAGATTGGATTGTTAACAATATTCTGATGCAGAAAATAATATAAACTTTAAGATTTTAGATTTTTAAATAGCTCTTCAGTTGTTTGGTTCCTGCCATATTTATAAAAAGAGTTTCAATACATGACATTCACTGATAGGACTAATGCTGTTTTCTCTTTCTATGTTATTAGCAGAGAATATCATTCAAACACATAATATTCGTGCTTAAGTGGATGAAATGCCACTCTATTTATCAAACAAACATAATGATTTTTCTCCTATTGTGTTATTAATTACTATTTCAATTAGGAAAAAAACAGATGAGTAATAACTATGTGTCTAGTTTTGAAAAAAAAATTCTGTCAGGTAGAAATTTTATCCTTTTAAAGTAATAGAGACATCTGCAAACCCAGTGAGTATGAATTTTATTTTTACTTAATTTAAATGTTGTCATTGAAACCATTCTATCCTTTAGTATTTAAATTACCACACTTTCTATGACCTCATATTCATTTTAAGACATATTAGAAAATAGGATAGATTTGAATTTGATTCAGGTACTGTATATCAATTTGCTCACAATTATTGAAAAATTTTTCTTTTCATCCTGCAGTCAACCATTTACTATAAATGCTTAGATATCTCTTAAAATTATCATTACATTATATAAAGCCCCCACTTTCTTTGAGCTTCTTTTCCCATAACAGAGCATATCAATGTCTCTACACCACTGTGAATACTGCAGTCGCTGTACATTGAGGTTTTAAAGTTTTTAGACAGATTATAAGGCAGGGCCTTTGCTTAAGGGCTTTCAGGTTTTGGAATGACCTACCTGCTTTGTAAGGTTGAAGACACAATAATATTACCATCAACATTATTTTTGTTCATTAACTGAGGCAGACAGTTGTCCTGTTCCTTCCATTATTCCTAAATGCTTCTATTATATTGGTATCCTACACTGTTTCACTGTTTAAGCTTTACAGACATTGATTGTTACCTGCTCAATGTCATCCTGACTAGCAATGTTCATTCTCACTTCTTGCCAGCTCTATTTTTTGGCATACAATCTTTTCTATGTTGAAAGCTCTAAACAAACAGAAAACAAAATCTGTTCAGACATGATTATCGGAATGGTAATACAGGTATTCTGACCCTGCCCTGAATTAAAGGAGAGCTTATCCTGGTAACATTTCAGGGAATGTATTTTGATTCAGTTGTGAAACTCTCCTGGCTGCAAACACTTTCTCTAATGTAATCTGTATACAAGCCTAGAGTCACTCAGACTTAATTATATAGCTCATATGTAAATCAAAATTAAACGTACAAAACAAACTTATATAATTTGTGCCGCATGTAGACTGCTAGTGTACACAAGCAAACAAAGGACTATAACAGAACCACTCAACATAAGTCAGGCATTAGCAAATAGTATACACAATAAAAAGGAATAATTTCATACAGAAACTGACAACCTCTGCACATTGACAACCCAAGACTGTTTATACCTAGATCATTATACATAATTTATACACACCAGTTACATACTCATAAAAATACAGTGGTTTGTATGTAAACCAATATTACAAATATGAAAGACAGCTGTATTAGGCAGTAAAGATATACATTATGATTCAATCTGACACTACATGCTTGTAAACTGGTATAGTAAGCATTTGGGTAACAACATATGCTTGCAAGTTTGTGCAATTTATTACCAAACATTATAAATGTACTCATACAAATAAATTGTGTTACTGTCATTAATAATATTCATACATACATAAACATACTGTGGCGGTGAAGGTCTGTGATACAGTTTGCATATTTGTAGCTGGAAATCCACAAAGGGAGCAATTAACTCATGGAATCATTGTCAGAGGAAAATGATTAAACATTACAGATGTTGTGTGTTGATGAGGTGGGGTTCAGAAGGTGTTGGTCATAAAGAATTATTTATTATTTGCATGTTCTTCTTTTCAAGCCTGCATATGCTAGGTTCATGTCCAAATGTCTGTTAATGAAGTTGGCATTACATAGCCAGCTATTACTCTGGCACTTTTAGTTGTGAACATTCCAGCCCAGATCACAGACTGACGCTAATGACACCAGTACCAAAGCACACGTAACTTTTATTTACAGTGTCCCCAACAGCCCAAACACACACTTTCTTTACTCTTTTTTATCTTCTTTGTCTCTTATTCTCTTTTCTTTCTTTATCTCTTAGTCCTTCTTTCTCCTCCACTCATCCTCAGCAAACTTTGTTCTCCTCCTCCCGACTCTGGCTCTTGGAGTAGTGTCTGCTGGCTCCTTATATAGGGCACCTGGAAGTGCTCCAGGTGTCTCATGATGTGTTTCTGGCAGCACTTCCTGCTCTCCAGGTCTCAGCAGTAATTGTAGCACCGTCTGTTGGCACCCGCGGATCCAAACAAGGCTGTACCAAACTCCAACTCTCATGAAGCCCTGCGAGAGTCCAAGGCACCTCTGCAACCCAATGGGGCTGCCATCTAACATTCCTGGGGAAGTAATGCTCTGGCGACACTTGCTCCCCTGGTGCTCCCAGCGTGGAGGCGTCCCGGCCAGGCAAGGATCCCAGCTGTCCGCCTCAAGTATAAGCCATGAATTTTACTTGCACTGAGTCCAATTTAAATCTGTGTCTGGTGAAACTTGTATGTGTGTAAATCAAAAGCCAATGGGTCCTCTCTTTTGACTGCACTGTGATGTTCCTGTATACATGTAGCAAGTGGTTTTGATGTCTGCCCACGAATACTGCTGGACATGCATTATATGGTATGCTGTAAATGATGCTGTTGATTTCTTGCTTTTGGCATTAGAAAGGACTGTGTGCAGAATGTTTGTAGGCTTGTGTGCTATTTTGATGTCTGCTTCTGGGCAGGATATGTGTTGTTCCTTCAGATACCCCATGATGATCAGAAAGTGTGTGCCAGGTGGAATGGGGGGTCAAGTTGGAGTCAATTGTTTGCTTGGGTCTCTGGCCTATCCATGTAAGCATTGTCTGATGAATGTCTTTTTGTAGCTGTTTGATGTGAACAGTTGGTAAAGATAGCGCCTTTTATTCTTTTTAGTCTCCTAGTTATTACAATGTGTGTAAACTCTTCTGAACAGAGTCTTAACACAGCTCCATTTATGCGATGATGGGTGATTGGTAGCAAAGTGTAACATTCAGTCTGCATAACATTCCTTACGATAAACACTTGTAATCTGAAAATGTATCCATCACTGAGAATGAAATCATGGTCTCGTTTGATATTGTGTCAGTGTACACCATGATTCCTGTTCATTTGGCCACAGAAATGACCACAATGTAACAGCATTAACAAAGCTGACCACAAACAATATAATGCATCTCGTTTCACTTTGCCAGAAAACTCACTTTCATTGTGATAGGAAATAATACAGACAAAAAAGAAGGTAGCCAATGGGACCTCCGTTATCAGGCAGCGATTTGAAAGCATGAATCTGACTCAGTACAAACTGAGACTTTGGGCATGCTACGTTGACAACATATTTGTTATATTAAAAAATGACCAGCTGAATAATTTTCAAAACCAGATAAATACAATATTCCCTGCGATCCAGTTTAAAATAGAAAAAGAAATAGATAGATACTTCATTAATCCCAAGGAGAATTGATGCATTCACTTCCTGGACATATCCATTGAAAGAGGTAACAATGCAAACTTAATTATAGACTGAAACCTAGTAGAGACTCAGTTTTACTTTTTCACAAAAATGCACCCGTGTGTTTTGGCAAAAGTTAAAAATGAAAATGAAGGTAAATTATTTAATTTATTTACTGTAGGTTTGAGTTATGTCTTGTTTAAGTCAAAACACTTGCATGTAAAGAAACACCAAAAACAAATGCCTGATATCCTTTGGCCCTTGCTTTCTGTTCCATTAACTGATGGTATAAACAGACCTTCCCATTTGGATTGTCTCTGATAATATAGCAGGCTTGAGTCAGTTTTTTTTTATTTCTAATCAGATGTGTACAGGTTAATTTTTTATTAACAAGGGCAGGTGTTAATATAACGTATATACTCATGTATAAGTAGGGTCTTGAAACCAGAAAAATCGATCATAAAATCAGACCCCGACTTGTACGCCTGTTCAAAAATGTGACACTTAATTTTTTTTTTTTACATCTTCTTGCCTCCTCCAATCTCGCATCAGTTTCTCAGACGCATCGAATTTTGTTGCAACAGTGCAGTTACCAATTTCTTTCGCTACTTCAACGATGTTTAATTTAAAACCAGCTTTAAATTTTCTTCTGATCAAACGCTCCATCTTAGATAAGGCATCCCTTGCTCTTACGATAAAGGTGTATGAGGGTGAGATATACAAAAAGCATAAATCAGTACAAACGTTGCTTCAGAATAGTTCGGGTATTACCGTGTGGTCACGTAGGCACAACAGAGAGAGACAGAGAGTGGTTAGGAGCACACGATGATACAGTGCATTGCCGAACCCACATAGAAAAAAAGGCAGTGTGCTCTGTGGTTGCTCTCTCAGGTGGCCGTTAACATATCATAATCATTCGGACCAATAGCGTGAGTTTTCCGCATTCGACTTATACGACCAACATTATAGAACACCAGAAATTATACGGTAAAATCAAGTCCCAAATTATCCACAGGAGAACTTATCGGAGAGTATATACGATATATATATATATATATATATATATATATATATATATATGGTTGAAATACTTTTACTGTCAAAAAATAATGCAAAGAGTAAGCATTACATGGTAGGTAACCACCCATACAATCAGATTGTGATTCAGACTACGAATGCCATGATTGTAATTACCCCGATCTATATACTGTGTCAAATAAACGAACCACATGCCATGGCGCAACGCAAGAGGCTTCACCTCTAGCTCTGACGTTCGAGGTTTGATTCCCAAGAGGGATTGCAGTAAGTGTGTACGACTGATGAGCCCAGAATTAGGGTGAAACACGTGTTGTGTACTCTTTGCATTATTTTTTGACAGTAAAACTATTTCAACCATTCTATGATCTGCTTCTCGCAACTGAAAGAGGGCACCGTGGCGGATGTTAGCCAACTTGCTGACCAACCAAAAGCGTTACTTGGTAGGTAACCACCCATATATATATATATATATATATATATATATATATATATATATATATATATATATATATAAACAAAAAAAAGAAAGTCCATCCTGCACATCATTATGCCAGTTAATCTGACCGGCATCTATAAAGTGGCCCCATGTGAATGCATGTATATGTCCAGCAATGGGCTGGTTTCCCATCCAGTGGTGATGTCTAAATTTCCACTTAGCCATATCCCACAATGAATTTCCTTTTGTAGGGGTAATAAAATAAATATGTGAGTAAGGATACAACAGGGTGCTTCAATGAAACATTGAGAGATATTTGCATGAAGTTTGTTTCAAAAGAACGTCTATTCAATAACACAATAGCTAAAAACACTAATACAATATGGAACACTTCTTTACTGCACTGATTAAGATGAAAGTGATGACAAAACAAAGCCCCTCTAACTCCTGCAAAGTTATTTACATGACATAATTAAGTACAATTCATGGTAATTTAATCCAAAATGCTTCCATATTGGCACACCTTTTTTTCTCCTTGGTTAGATAATACTGATTTTTTTGTAAGCATCAAATAAAGTTTGGTTGAATTTTTATAACTTTGTAACCATTTGAAAAAAATCTTATTTATCAATATAATAAATACTGAAATAATGATTACTGTTCATGAATATTATAAAGACTCTTCCTTCCAAAACCCTCTGTTAAAAAAAGACAGAAAAGGGGGATATCACAGAACTGAGTCTAAGACTATTCTAAAGTAACAAACTGTGCTCCGCAATGGGCTCCTCTACTTTTCACTCACTGTCTGCCAAATGGTCTCCATACATAACTTCATGCTATTTGTTAGCTGGGTAATTCATGCATTAAAGAAGATTTTGTTAAATTATCCAGAATTTGTATTTGGAATGTCATAATATGTGATATTATCTACTGTTGAATCTCTGTACTTGTAATATTTTTATATTACTATTATATTGTATTAAGGATTATTTGTGTTCTGTTCTGTGTATTCTATTGTATTCCCCCCCCCCTCCTTTTTTTTGACAACCACTACATGCCCAACCTACCTGGAAAGGGGTCTCTATTTGAACTGCCTTTCCCAAGGTTTCTTCCATTTTTTTCACTACAAGGTTTTTTTGGGGAGTTTCTTTTTGCTATCAAAAGGCAGGGCCTGTTAAATCTCATTGTGACACTTCTTGTGTGATTTTGGTGTACACAAAAATAAATTGTATTGAATTGTTACAGCTTTCCACCAACACTTTCAACATTTCATAATTTTGCTTATGCATTTTCAAGTTACTGGCACCCAGGTGCCATCTACTTGTGAAAGGTGTGCAAGCACATTGAAAGAGGAAGCCCAGGTTAATTTTACGACTATGCCACTTGCCTATTGCACATTGTCCCATTTGAACCCAGGGGGTTTCCTGTAAATTCTAGGCATGTGTTCATTATGTTGATTGCTGAAAATAAATTAGTCCAGTGTGAATGAGTATTCATTGTTATGGACAAGAATAGCTTTTGGGGTTGAATCTCACCTTATGCTTTAGCTCCCAGTGACATATAGCAATCAAAGTGAACAGGCAAAATAAAACATTGAAGCTCATTTTCAGGAAGAATATTAGGAGGACAGATGAAAAAGAAATGTCATATGACAATGTGACCTATTCAAAAATCTACAATAATTAGCCTAGTTCTACATGTGGAAAAAACAATGCCAGGCCAAAACTTTGGAGAAAAACAATGCTCAAAATCTAATTTAAATCAAGCTATTGGAACTGCAGCTGACCCTAACACCAGTACTGTATATCTACTGGAGGCTCACTAAAGGACCTTCAAATATTTAAAGGAAAGTTATTCATTTATTTAAAAATAAGCATATGTATAAGTTTCATGGAAAAACAACACAAATGCTAAACATGTTCATTTTTAAATAAAACAAACTTTGCTTATTCAAATATCAGAACATCTAAAATAAATGTGAAATTTTAAATGTCAGGACCTATGTATTCATAGGAAGTAGCGGCAGACTAATTTATAATGCGTTTCAGATCAGTGAGCAACACATAAACAAAAAAAAAAAAAATCACACACCAGAAACAGTCTGTAGACTTTAGAAAGAAGTAATATTTAAAAAAAAACACATCAACACCAAGTAGTATATGCATACCTACAGAAAAAATAATGATGTGGTATTATTATGAGAAAGGCAGTTGTGTTACTTTCTGATAGGATCAGGCATCGAGAATGAAAATGACAAGTAGCAGCAGCTTATGAATGATCTGGTTTTGTTTTCCACAAATTGTTCCAATAAATTGTGAACTGTCTCATCTGTGTTTTTTAAGCATACCTACCAGAGGAAACAAATGTCATATGTAATACTCATTAATAATGGCTGGGTCTGGTAGATGCATAGCATACAAAAATATTTGAGGTACTGTTAAATGCAGTATTTCTTACCACTCCACCTTCTCCTCACTGTAGACTTAGATGATGAAAGCCAGCTTTCCTCCATGTCTGCACAATCAAAAACAAAAACAGAACTGATAATCTATGAGAAGGTTAATTAGAGAAAAATAGCATTAGTGGATTTTCACAAAGCATCTTAATGTACTGTTCCGCTATTATGCATTAACATAATACAATTTCAAAAAATATGCTTGAGCAGAGATGCATCTTTTATGTTAAGCTGTAATCTTTTGCTGTTCAAATCCAGAGGAGGCTTAGCCTTTCTGAGATGAGCTGACAGGCTGTAGATAACAAATCTCTACTTTATATATATAATGTTTGGTGTGTGCGCCTAATACGGCGCATTGATGGCACTGCTTCAGTGGATGCGAATGGTACTAGCTGCTCAAACTCAAAAGTCTTTTTTCTTTAATTCATCCAATTAAGATTCTTCTGTGTTTTTCCTGCACTGGATTTCTGCAGGGAATGGCTTTTGATCCGAGAAGAAGGATGAGCCAGCAAGGGCACTAAAGTTGGACCCAAACGTAGCTTTTATAGCTGTACAGATTAAACTTTCACTCATGATATTTAAACTTAAGAAAAGTGAAAGGATGTTGATTGAGTGTTTAATCTTAACTCTCTAGCAGTTTTGGATACATTTAGGTGCAGAATATTTCCATAGTTGGTCTTGGTATAATTGCAAAGATAATGATTTCAGAAAAAAAACAAACTTTTTTTGGGAATTACACGGTTAGATACTGAATTTGAAAAAAATAAAATAGCAAAAAATAGTGAAAGAGTCTTCTTATGTGTTTATATAAAAGAGATTACAAGAAGGAGACAAATACAATCTATATAACAGTGGTTTAGAAATCCAAAATCAGAATGTATATTGTTCCACATAGATACTGTACAATCTAGAGAAATCTATGGCTTGAAGGTGACTCTTGGGAATGCCATCAGTTAATTCAAAGTTCTGTTTTCAATGGCTTACAATTGAAAACAAAAAAAAAACTTTAATTGAATTGTTGCCACTGATTTTGTCTTACAGTCTTACAGAATTAAGGTGTTTCTTAAAAATACACGATCTTGCAAAATGATTAGTGCCTTAAGTATTATGTGTGAAGTTAGCCATATTTGTGGCAGTTTCATATTGATGTTGATATTGCAGTTGATATTGATGAGATGCCATGATTAGACTTTCAATGCTTTATATAAGTTGATGCAGTCTAATTATGAGCACAGTTACAACAATTGATTCTTTGATATGTTACTATATTACTTTACGTTCTGAATGTGAACATAATCATTAGAGCATAGAAATACAATTTACATCTGAAAAATTCAGAAAGCCTTCCATTATGTGAAAAAAGATAAACATTTCAACACATCATAAAGGAAGTCTTCTCTTCCATCCATCCTGCCTCTTGCCTTTAACATTGGCTCCAAAACAAATCAACTGAAGAAAACAAACTTTAAAAGAATCATCTACTTTCCAATGGGATTCTTTTAGCTGAACTTACAGGAGAGTGTTAGTGATCAACATTAAATAGACAAAAAGCTAAGTGTAATCCTTCCTTTCGATTTATACAGTTCTGTTGTTCTCTAATTCCAGCTTCTAGAGCTGATCTTAAACATCCTATTAATTAATCAGGTCACAAGTAGTACAACCCCACCTTTACCTTAAGGATGTTTGATGACAATATGTAAGCCTACTTAAAGTTGTTATGATAAGTTCTGTGGGTGGCAAAACGTTGAACTATAGGATCCCAAACATAGCAATATTAGATGTCATGTCGGTCAAGTGCATTTATTATGGCACAGCTGTCATCATATATATATTTTAGAAGTCAATAACAAGATTTATTTTAATTTACTGATACAAAACCTTGCTCACACTTTTTTATTTTCTTGATATTAGACTAGGCAGAGAGATGGACGTCTGAAGTGGAGCTCCGCTAGCAGTGGTGCTATTTTTCATATTATTTGCTTATTATTCTGAGATATCCTGTATTTATTCAACCCGAGAGGGACCGCTACAGTATAGGTAAACACATATAAACATGGCCAACAAGAAGGGGGGTCCGAAAGAATCGAAGACTAAAGCTACATCCAAGCTGCGATCAGCAAGCCCTAGTTCGAGATACGGCTACTCAGAGACAGACCTGGATCAGATGGGCGAAAGTACAGACTCCTCGGGACCACGGTCCGCTACATCGTCGCCTGCTGAGAGCGAAAAGGGGAGCGAAGGTGCGATCGTGAGTGCAGATGTGGATAGCTCGCCGATTGGAGAGGATTACCTGAAACTGGAAAAGGCCGGGAGGTCCGCGGCTTCAGTTACGCAATCACGCGGACTGGAGCAGCGGGACACCGCTTCAGCAGAGTCTGCTGCTTCATCTACGGTACAAGAAGGCACATTTGAGCTATCTGAACTGAAAGTGTTGCTCGCTGACCTCAGGCAAGATATAAAGAAAAGCGAGAAGGCTAATGAGAAAGCAACGGCAAAGGCACATGAGAGACTGAAACAGGAGATGAAACAGGCCAATGAATGTCTGCGACAGGAAATCCAACAGGCAAATGAAAGGCTTCGTCAAGAGGTACAGCTTGAACTTCGACAGGTGCTGGGTAAAATTGAAGAGCGCATTGAGAAAAACTCGGCTAAACTGAGCACGCTTGCTGATCGATTGGAGCATCTTAGTGAGACATTCACGAATCGGATCGAAATAGCCGAACATCTAGCTGCCAGTGCCGAGGAAAGAGCAGTAAATGTCAGTTCGAATGTAAAAAACTCGGAGAAAAACTTGGAGACAGACTGGCTGCTTTAGAAGATGGGAATAGAAGGTATAATGTCAGAATTGAAGGCTTGCCGGAGAATCGAGAAAGTTTAAACCCGGTGAAATTCGCAACTGAACTTTTTTCTAAAATAATCGGGGGCGACTTTAAAGCAGAATCTGAGATAGCAGCGGCTTACGCACGCTGATCAAACACCGTCAGACCCGACCAAGATCTTTTATAGTCCGTTTTGAACGATTATCATTTAAGTTAGAGGTGATGGAACTCCTCAGGAAAAAAAAGGAAGATATTATATATGAAGATTGCCAAATTCGCGTCTTCCCTGACTTCTCTCCAGCAACAGCTATCAAACGCCGCCTTCTATAATATTAAACAGCGCTACGGCAAGCCAATGTCAAATACGGCCTCCTGTATCCGCAAAACTGAAAGTGGAATGGCAGGGCATTTCTATGTTTTCGCTAGCAAGGAGGAGGCAGAAAATGAGTTAAGAAAGCTGATCCCGGACTATTCTGATACATAATTGTGAGTCATGGCGGTAAATGATAAAGCTAGGATTAATAATCTACTGTCTGATCTATTTGTTTTAAAATACGGGTTTTTATCAGCATATATTCTCATATTCTTATATTATTATTACTTACTTATTACTTATCATTACTTAGTATTACTAGGGCTAAATGTTTGTGTTTTATTGTGCTTAATTACGTTTTCCTCCTCTTTTTTTTTTTCTTTTCTAATTATTTCATGTGTACCCTAAATGAGACTGTTCAATATCATACCCTTGGTTTGCTGTTATTGCTATTACTGCATTAAGACTTGTTATGCTTGTTTTGGACACATCTTTAACACCATCACCTGGGTTTATTATCTGGGGATATCATCTTAATGCACTAAAATTGATGAAGATTATATGTATGTATGTATGTATATATATATATATGTATATGTATATGTGTATATATATATATATATATTAAGTGCAAAATTTTTTTTTTTTTTTTTCCTCTTTTAAAGACTATATTGGTAACAGATATCTCTATCTTTTAACCTTAAAGCGCCACTGCATGGGGGCTTGATGTGCTTTGGACGTGCTCTGTCTCTGGGTATGTCAGAGGACTGGGACTGCATGAAGTGGGTTTTAGCCTCACCTGGGGAGGCAAAAAGGGAGGGTGGGGGTTAAGGGGAAGAGAAAGAGAGCAGGCTTGATCTATATCTAATCTATCATCTCAATCTTTATAATTATAACTATCAACGTAATAATAAGCTGCATGGCAACAACTCTTGGGGGAATAGGAAATTAAGACCTAAACTATTTCACTTCCAGTTAAGACTATAATATGACACCAAAAACTCAGAATCAGTGTCTCCATGATGGGACAGTTAACTTCGTAAGCTGGAATGTTAAAGGCCTGAATCACGAATTAAAGAGAAAGAAAGTACTTTCTCACCTAACAGGTCTAAATGCTAAAATAGTATTTTTACAGGAAACCCACTTACTAAGTAAGGATCAGTTCCGCTGCAAAAGACTGGACTGGCCAAATGTTCCATTCTAGTTTTACAAAGAAAACTAGAGGGGTGGGAATTCTCATACATAGAACAGTACCATTTGTAGCATCAGATGTAGTATTGGATCCTGAAGGGAGATATGTGATGGTCATGGGAGACTTATCTAACTGTAAAATGATTTTGATAAATGTTTATGCACCTAATGTTGATGATAAGGAATTTATACAAAATTTATTTGCATCCATTCCCAATCTGAACACTCATAAACTTATAATGGCTGGGGACTTTAATTGTGTTCTAAATCCACTTTTAGATAAGACTTCCTCCACAGGGGAACGCAACTAACACCGCAAAGATAATTACAAAGTTTATAACTGATCACAACTTATCAGATCCCTGGAGGTTTTAAACCCAAATTCAAGAACATATTCTTTCTACTCACCAGTACATCATTGCTACTCAAGGATTGATTACTTCTTTATAGATAATAACTTCTTGCCTAAGATTAAATCTTGTAAATACGATGCTATTGTTATTTCAGACCATGCTCCGATGATCTTGGAGCTGAAATTACTAAGCCCCATACACTCACCCGCAGATGGCGTCTCAATCCGCTTCTATTAGCTGACGAGAATTGTACTGAATTTATATCCAAACAAATTGAATTCTTTCTAGAGACAAATACATCCCCTGAGATCTCTGCAGGAACACTCTGGGAAACTCTTAAGGCCTTCTTAAGAGGACAGATTATCTCATATCTTTCCCACAGAAATAAATCCGAAGCGAAGAAAGTAGCAGAGATAAAAAGCGAAATTACTAAAATAGATGAAGAACATGCCAGACTACCAAGCGAGACTCTACATAAGAGGAGGCAGGCTCTACATTCAGAATTAAACCTCTTGACAACTAAAGAAACCGAACAACTAATTTACAAATCCAGACATCATTATTATGAACATGGAGAGAAAGCTAATAAGCTTTTAGCAACAAATTCACAAGCAAGAAGTGCAACGCAATCTCGTAATTACTAACACGAATGGAGATAAAATCATCGAACACAAAAATATAATGTGCACTTTTAGAGACTACTATAAATCCCTATATACTACTGAGTTTAAAGAAGACAATATACAATCTAATGCATTTCTGGATAAATTACAGATACCACAAATTGACGCTATTAGTGTGGAGGAGCTCGATAAACCTCTGTCATTATCAGAATTACTGGATGCTATAAAGTCACTCCAAGGTGGAAAAGCAGCAGGCCCTGATGGCTACCCTGCAGAGTTTTACAAGAAATTCTCCGCTCAGCTAGCTCCCTCCTATTAGCAACATTTACAGAAGCCAGAGATAACCAATCTCTTCCACAAACCTTTCGCCAAGCACTAATCACTGTCTTTCCAAAACAAAATAAGGACTTATTACAATGTGCATCATACAGACCAATTTCACTTCTGAATAACGACGTTAAAATACTCTCTAAAATCATAGCTAGAAGGATGGAGAAAGTGCTCCCTCAATAATATCACAAGACCAAACTGGATTTATTAGGGGCCGACACTTATCTTCAAATCTTCGACGCCTGTTTAATGTAATATACTCACCAACTAAATCAAACACCCCAGAAATATTATTATCATTGGATGCAGAAAAGCATTCGACATGATTGAATGGAAATACCTTTTACTATTTTGGAGAAGTTTGGGTTTGGCCGAACATTTGTGCATGGATTAAATTACTGTATACTAACCCAGAAGCTTCAGTTTGCATCAATAACATTTGCTCAGACTACTTTAAACTAGAACGTGGCACAAGACAAGGATGCCCTTTGTCACCACTGCTGTTTGCAATTGCCATTGAACCACTGGCAATACATTGTCGAAATACTGATCAGATAAAGGGGATTAGCAGAGAAGGACTGGAACAGAAAATCTCATTATATGCAGATGACATGGTACTGTATATATCGGACCAGAAAATTCTGTGCCTGCAGTCTTAGCAGCACTCACAGAATTTCAAAAGCTCTCTGGTCTCAGAATTAATCTGAATAAAAGTGTACTCTTTCCGTGAATTCGCAAGCATATAATATTAGATTAGACACCCTTCCTTTTATCATTGCAGAACAGTTTAAATACCTCGGGTAAACATCACAAGTAAACATAAAGCTCTTTATCAAAAAATTTCGTCGTCTGTATGGAAAAAATTAAACAAGACTTGCATAGATGGTCAACCCTTCATCTCACACTAGCTGGAAGAATTAACACTGTTAAGATGAATATTCTTCCTAAGCTCCTTTTTATTTCAAAACATACCAATATACATTAATAAATCGTTCTTTAAGCAATTAGATTCAACAATAACCTCATTTATTTGGAATTCTAAACATCCACGCATCAAAAGAGCGACCCTACAAAGACAAAAGGCAGAAGGCGGCATGGCTCTACCTAACTTCCAGTTTTATTACTGGGCGCAAATATACAGTCGATAAGAACCTGGACACAAATAGAAGAACATACACAGGCATGGACCGCAATAGAAGTAAAATCCTGCAGTACTTCTTTGTATTCCTTGCTTTGTGCTCCAATAAACACACGTTATCGGCAATACACTAATAACCCAATTGTGCTCCACTCACTTAGAATCTGGAACCAATGTAGAAAGCATTTTAAGACGGAGAAGCTTCTTTCTGTGGCACCCCTGCAAAAGAACCACCTCTTTCAACCCTCACAAACATATGCAGTTTTTAATATCTGGAAAAATTTGGAATTAACTTGCTTAGAGACCTTTATATAGACAACGTCTTTGCATCCTATGAACAATTACGTTCCAAATTTAACATTCCAGCTACAAATTTCTTTCACTATCTTCAAATCAGGAACTTTGTTAAACAGAACCTTCCAGATTTTCCTCATCTTGCACCCTCATCCACGCTGGAAAAATTATTGCTCAATTTCAAGGAGTTAGACTCCATCTCTACAATATATAAAATCCTTTTACAATCCCTTCCTTTCAAAGATCCAAGAGGACACTGGGAAAATGACCTCTCAATTAATATATCAGAAAAGGAGTGGAAAGTAGCAATGCAGAGAATTCACTCAAGCTCCATATGCAAAGCATACAATTATACAACTCAAAATTATATATCGAGCACATCTGTCTCGACTAAAACTCTCCAAAATGTTTCCAGGGCATGATCCAACCTGCGAACGTTGCAACCAAGCCCCAGCCTCACTAGGTCACATGTTCTGGGCCTGCTCCAAATTAACATTATTCTGGACAAAAATTTTTAATTACCTCTCAGACAGTCTTGGACTCACAATCCCTCCTAACCCATTAACAGCTGTGTTTGGGGTTCTTCCAGAGGGTCTTAAAGTGGAGAAAGACAAACAAACTGTGATTGCATTCACTACACTGTTGGCACGCAGACTTATTCTGATAAACTGGAAGAACCCAAACTCTCCTCTTTTAAGTCAGTGGGAAACTGATGTGTTATATTATTTAAAATTGGAAAAAATCAAATACTCAGTTAGAGGATCTGTGCAGACTTTTTCAAAACATGGCAGGATCTAATCAGTAATATTTTGAAATGATTTTATAAAGCACAGAGAATTTGTTGATTTAGGTATTTTTAAAAGCCTTAAATTTTACACCGTTTGGCTTGCTCTCTCTCTCAAGGGTGGGGATCGATCTGTTCTTAGCATAATTCTTTTTTTTTTTTGTAAAACTTGATTGCTATGTATTGATTGTAATAAAATTAATAAATAAAAAAAAAAAAAAAAAAAATATTAGACAAGGCAAGATGTATGTGATAAATAATTTTGACCACTGTATGTTTGGTGTTTTGCAAGATATAATGTTTCCAGAATTTCAGAAACTGCTGTCCTCCTGGGAGTTCTGTGCAAGTAAACACCTTGTTAATGGAAAAGGCTAGAGAGGAATGTTTCGATGATGTGCAGAAGGGCAGCTCTGAGCAGTCTTTGAAAGTGATAGACTACAACAACAGATGACCATGTGTGGTTCCACTCCTTTAGGGCAAACTTGAATGACTAAAGATTAGAAAAATTTGGCCTGCTCTGATAAATGTTGATTTCTGCTGTGACATGGAGATGATAGGCTCAGAATTCAGTGAAAAGAGCCATGGATCCACATTGACCTATGGCAACAGTGTCTTGTAGTAATAGTAAGGTAACTGTATTCTTTACCAAATTAGGCATCTTAACACTAATCGAGTATCATTAAAGTATCACGTACCCACATAAACAATAGCATTGTTACTGATGATATGCCTCCTATTATGATCACAGTCTACATTTTTTAAATGGATACTTCCGCTGGAAAATGTGCCCTATTACAAAGTAAACATTATTTGATGCTGGTTCTGTGAAAATAACAGTGCCTTCAGTTTGCCTGTAAGTATCAATCAAATAGAGCCCTTTTGTGATGAATGGGAAGGGGAGGTCTGCATGAACTGTGTGGTTTAGTCAAGTCAGCATGGACGAAAATCCTTAAGAATGTTTTTTAGCATCTTGTTGAATCCCTGTCTTGAGGAATTCAGGCTGTTTAACAAACAAATGGGAGCCTTCCCTGACAGTATATAGGTGAACATAACAAATTAGCTTCTGAGCATGTATTTATTTAAATATATTACAACAGCATTGACTCTTGATTCAGCTGAGGATAAACATCAGCACTGATTCAGCAGTTTACCAGCCGGGATGCCTCCACACTGGAAGCACCAAAGGAGGGAGCATATCCAGAGCATTATTGCCCCCGGAGCACTAGGTGGCAGCGCCTCAGGGTTACAGGCTCCATGGGAGTTGGAGTTGGATACAGCCCTGTTGGGATCTGTGGGTGCCGCAAGGGAGTATTGCAGCAGCTGCTAAAGCCCTTATAGGCAGGTCTTCTGCCACACTTGGAAGTCAACAAGAACCAGGAGCACTTTCTGGTGCCTTATAAAAAGAACCAGCAGACACTACTCCAGGAGCCAGAGTCGGGTAGGAGTAGACAAAGCTTGTATGGTGGAGTGGAGGAAGAGAAAATAAAGAATAGTTTTGTGCTGTGCTTTTGTTTTTCTTGGGGATTGTACTAGACTTGTGGGAAACGTGGGAAGGAAAAAGAAAAATTAAAAAGCTGTGTGCCTTGAACTTGTGTCCCACACCTGTATGTGTTGGGTTTGGGCGGCAGTGTGCCCACCTGGTGGTCCAAAGAAGGCATCTGATTATACTGTCCTTCAAAGATGCATCGGTTCCCCTTTTTTAGTTTTGTCTTGTTGCAATGTGAATACTAAAGGAAGTTCTGTTTATAGCTGTTTTTTCTTCTAACTGTGTTTTCTTGTGGTAAGGCTCATTCATGTGGACCCATAATATTCCATACTGCTTGGTAAGAAACTAAGGTTGACTGACTTGTTTTACTTCATATCTGCAAAATGTGAAACAATACAATACAGCAGGTTTGAAGAATGGGTGTCCAGCACAGATCTATCCAACAAAATAAGTTATTTATTTATTTGAGATCTGGAAACTTCATAAGTAACAAAGAATTCCAACAAGCAAGCAGGCACATTGTGTCAAATAAAACCCTGACATTGTAGTTCTTGATTACATTTTCCAATGCCATAAATAATCAAGGTCGCCTGTGAATCCCAAAGCTATAGTATTACCACCTGGCCTAATATACACCACAAATTGATTATTAATAAAGAGGAAATGAAAGTTTTCAAATATGAAATGAAACCTAAAAGGTTTCAGAAAGGACTCCTGAAAATGAAATTTCTAAGCCTCATAGCAGGGAGCTAATGCTGTTATGCTCCATTTGAAAGCATTCAGATTAAATCAAACCCTAATGAGGTGACTTCTAAAGCAGGGTGTGGAACTCTGGCAGGAAACAGCAGCTTCATTTCCTCAAAGGTTCAAACCCACACACTGTCAGACTGAATGACAACTTTAAATTGCTTGTGCAACTGAGTATAGCAGATCTGTCTAGGTTCTGGTGCTCTTTAAGAATGGCCAGGAAAGAGTGGGTTTAAATAGTCAGATGAATAGAGTGTAGTATGGGTAATAATGATAATTCATTCTTGAAGGCACTTAATCTATTTTAGGGTCACAAAGCCAGACTCTATCATGATGGCAGTGGGTACAAGTAAGGAACCAATCAGGACATATTTACGCACACAACCACACTTGCTCATACAGGGCCATCTTAAAGTCACACACTTCTTTATGAAATGATTAATAAAAAACATGCAAACATGGAGAGCACCCTGTGTCGTTGTGTGACTGCATTGTGATGGACTGGGGTCTTATCCACGGATAGTTTGTGGCCCCCTGTAACTTTGAAATGGATTAAGCAGATTTAAGTATATTAGTTTCTGTTATAATAATGATCCACTGTGGCAACCCCTTACGGGAGCAGCCGAAACAAGAGGAAGAATGAGCACAGTAAACAACAATTCTTCAAGTTACCAAAGTTATCAAAAAAAGCAGCAGTTCAATAATTTTGAATGTATGTATGTATGTATGTATGTATGAATGAATGTCTATATGCATTCATGTTCAAGCAAAGCATATTTTCAGTAAGGTGTTAGTCACTTGTCATTCAGATCTCATTAACAGAAGGTAATTTAGTATTATTCTTAAGCTCATTAAAAATAAGAGTTAGGCTTTTGACAATAAGCTCATGACTTACTGACTGAAATGGTGGTAGGGGGTAGCAAAGCGTCAGCACCTTTGCAGTTTCCTCTCATCTTTAATCTGACTTATAGAAAGTGCCTTGGTAGATGTAATTTTTCAAAACCCTGGAAGTGACACTTTCCAGACATGAATTTCAAATTAGTCAAAAAAAATGTTTGCCTATATATTAGTGCATAGTCTATGAGAGGTTCTTATAACCCCATGTCACACACATGCGCATGGGAGGCAGCTAGAAGGACCAAAACAAGGTAATTCCATGCCAGGCCAGGTGCAGTAAACCTTTCTCTTTTATCTCTGCAGACCAGACATGGGAAATTCTGCCTGATTCCAAAAACATGACTTCTGTTTCCGACCTGATGACGTAACGTCCGGTTCCAGGCACTTTTTGCACACGTTTCACCTGTGCTTGATCCTGCCTTACTCATCAGCATCTACAATCACAGCAATACAACAAACAAAAAGGTTCATTTTTAGAGAAAGATTCATAAAATTTAGGACTGCAGAAATTACCCTTTGAAGCTTGATTTACAGAGGATATGATAGCTAAGGTCTTTATATAAATATCAGACATCCTGTTCCTCACTTACAATATAGAGTCAGAGTCAGACTACATTGTCAATATAGTCCTGAAATAATGTTATTCTAATGTTCTATCAGAGAAACAATGGTCAAATTTGTTGGTAGAGCCAGTCCCAGCACAGAGCCCAGTAAAGTTTGCCCTTCATATCTGTGAGTTCCACATCCACAGATTCAACCAATCGCAGATCGAAAATATTCAGAAAAAAAAAACAACCAGAAAGTTGTCAAAGAAAAAAATTGCTTTGCACCTGGCACGACACTGAATTCACTCAAATGACATAATTTGTAGACATACCCTACAGGACGCTGGGTCTATGGGAGGACTAGCATGGGTGGACAAGGAGTCGTTGGCCTTCCACTTCTAATCAGTAATGATCCTTGCACTCTTACACCTACATGAACCTTGTTGTGATTGTTACTTCCTCTATAGTCAAGTATGAGCATCTTCGTGATGCTCCACTAAGAGGCCACGAATGATGGCTGGTATGTATAAAGTGCATTGCAAGCTCAAAGGCTAAGAGTGAGTGTAAGGTGCTTATCTCTTACTGAGAAAATAAAAATCTTAGATCTTTTGAAATCTTTTGAAAAATGGTATGTGATTTGCAGAAATGGAGGGTAAGGTCACTAAGAAAGAATCAAGCATTTGTACAATGAGGCAGAAGGAAACTGAAATACACGTGTTAGTGCTCCTAGGGCTACTATTATAATCTAGAGATGATTTAAGGTATATGAGTAGATCTTTGTAGGTTAAATGCAAATATTACACCATTAGTATTTGCATATAACTAAATACTATTTGCATCTGACCTTTATCATGTCCCTATGCAAGGGTTTTGAGTATCAGCAGATTTTTGTATCAGTGAGGGGTCCTGAAGCTAATGCCCTGCAGGTACCAAGGGACTACTGTACTACAGAATCAGCTTCAGTCATTTCCAGCACAGAGAGAGCAGAAAGCACAACACTAGTAGACTGCCAGGCATCTGTTCTTCCAGTTGATGCAAGTTTCATAGTTTTTAATTGAAGATATTTTAAAATATTTATATTTATTGTGGATACCAAATGTTTATAATACTGTTAATGATTTAATTTATTTTTTATTTGTGTCAATATTCCTCTTGAAAGTACAGTAAACTAAAATTTGTTTTGATCACAGCTCAACTCTACAGTCAAATGAGTACACAGCAGAGTAGATTCTGATAAGGGACGGTTTTAGAAACGATATTCACAAAGGAGAGGCTTTTTTTGCAGTATGTTGGAGACTTTGACTGAGGGGGCGCAATCAAGATAATTGTATAGAACAGGCAGCATGCAATATTCCTCATGGGTTCTGATTCTGAAACACATTATTGCTGGAAAAAGAAGACAGCAGCATTTGCATCCTCATGCTCTGCTTTGAGCAGTCTCCATCACAAGGATAAGAGTCCTCTCCTGAGTCACACTCGGATTCACGCAAATGCTGCTTTAGGACAGCCAATGTAATAGGGAAATAGCTTCTCTTAGTGCTCTCCTGCCTCTTTCCGTCAGGGGAAATATATAAAAAGATCCCTTCTCATACATATCTCAGTGCTAGTGACAGTTTGCATAACATTATTGCTTGGTGCTAATTATGCAATGGGTTAGAGTGGAAATAAGACTGCTGCAGGTGTAAAAACAACAAGCGTTTTATCCAATGTTCACTTTAAATTAATCAGAAAGATGTGTAACAGCCGCTCATTTAATCACAACAGCACAAGCTCTGTTTTCAGTTTAATAATGTCCCTTGGGAAGGGTGCTGTTTGAGCCAATGGGCTTTCAAAGAAATTGAAAAATACACTCTATACAGTAGATTATGGAAACTTCCAGGTCAGTTACTGAGTTCCTGTGTCATGTTAGGCAAACGTTAATTTGTACTGGTCTCATTTTCTTGTTTTTTCATGGCTTTGTACCATTGAAAGAACACTTGCACATTTCCTCCACGTAAAGGACCCTTTGGAGCCTGAATAACTCATAAAGAAGGGTCAAAAAAGCCCAGCCTGATCAAAGTACACGAAAAGAAAATGTCTAATAAAAACTGTAATATGAAGTTTATTCCAGTGTGAACTGAATGTAGATGATCCATGAATAGCTTAGTGCTACAATGAAACCCCAAAGGCAATTTGAAAGATTAAGGAGGCTCTATTTGCCGGAGAGTGAAGTATCTAAGAATCCTGCCTTGGGTGACTTCATGTTTTATCAACTCAATTCCCACCTTTTTTCCCCTCATTTATTTTATTTTATAACTGCAGGTGCGACATTTAAATTGATGTCTCATATCATGCATAGTATATTGACACCTTGTATTATTCAATGTTTCATTTTTACAACATGTGGTATTCAATAAGTTTTTCAGCTTGTGCCATTATATTCAAATTAAATAAACAAAGAACTTTGAGTTCTCAGAAATGAGAAAAATGTGAATATGCAGATTGAAGGGAATTAAATCAACAGAGGAAGCAGACAAGGGATTGATATGACTGACAGCTTTGCTAAATCAAAGATTATGTATGCCATTTGTATATAGAAAGACCAAAGGTCAATGCAAAGTGGGAGTATAATCTCCTGCCAAGAGATAAGCAGTTTAAATTTAAATAGGCATAACTGGCTAAAAAAGTCCAAGAAGCAATGATGAACAATGGGTCGATAATAATTTTAGTTTAAATGCAGTGTGTTCAAAATAGAGGTTTTAAGCCTTGAATAATGGCTGGAAGGCCTGTTCATGGTAAGAAGACAATAGGGAAGTCATTTAAGTCTTGTCAGTTGTGGAATGAATTGAGAGACTAGAATTCTGCAGGTATAGTGGTAATGTGTTTGGCTCCGTGAGATTGGATTTTAAGTCCTGTCTCAGAGATAGATTTCTGTGTTCTCCCTGTCCGTTGCCATCCCTCTTATCAAAGCCAAATGTGTGTGTTAATTGGTCACAAAAATGGCCCAGTGTGGGAGGCAACCCATCCAAAGGTTTCTGTCCCTGAATCGGAATAAGCAAACTACAAAATGGATGCATGATTGAATAGGGTCCCCAGGAAAAAATGTACAGTATACCAAATTTTTCAGTGAAGATGTTAACACTAAAGGAGACCTTGTTGTGAGTGTCATATGAGATAGCAGCACAATCATGATTAAAAAGAAAATTATTACTGAAACTTTTTCACACAAGCACTTATCAAGGTAGGGATACGGACTACTGAAGATGTGATTTCTGAGAATTAAAATATGTTAAAGATAACTAGGGAATTTTTATTCCACAATTGCTGCTTGTGTAACATGATGCATGATATAATTTATTCATTTTTATACTATAATTTGTAAAACTGATGGTAAAGTCTTGCTCATACTATATTGCTTGAACAACTTTGCAGAATAATATAAAATAGTAATTAAACTTGTAGTGTGTTATATTTCCATTTGAAGTCATAAGTATAAGATAGCCACGGCAATCCATCTGCTTGTATTATAGTCATGTTTTTTTTTCTATTGTAACATTGTATAAGCTTATTTTAGTAGCATTCAATCCATCAATCTTTATTTTAAATATTGCTTTACAATGCAAAACATTACAGTTCAATGTAAGAAGATAAAGTATGGTACAAGGTTATTCAATCTATGATAAATTACAAGGACTCACATTTTAAAAGTATGAGCAGAGACACACTATGAGTTGAACCACAATAGAATCAGAATCAGTGTAGTTGGTCCAGAAGATTAAATTTAGAGAACAAAGTATAGCTATTTTTATACAGTAGTTTCAGATATGCTATGTAGAAGATGATGCTACTATCTATTTTGAAAAGAAGCTTTGCTTGTGCAAAATCTGACATCAGTTTTTATAGAAATTGTCAAATGTGTTGTCAGTCTTTAATAGACTATATAAAATCATTTGGTTTTAGTTAGTCCAACAACAAGCCATAAAACTCCTATTTCCATCCAATATTAAAAAAGTTGGTCTCGTCCGATGCGAGAGATGGACGTCTGAAGTGGAGCTCCGCTAGCAGTGGTGCTATTTTTCATATTATTTGCTTATTATTCAGAGATATCCTGTATTTATTCAACCCGAGAGGGACCGCTACAGTATATGTAAACACATATAAACATGGCCAACAAGAAGGGGGGTCCGAAAGAATCGAAGACTAAAGCTACATCCAAGCTGCGATCAGCAAGCCCTAGTTCGAGATACGGCCTCTCAGAGACAGACCTGGATCAGATGGGCGAAAGTACAGACTCCTCGGGACCACGGTCCGCTACATCGTCGCCGGCTGAGAGCGAAAAGGGGAGCGAAGGTGCGATCGTGAGTGCAGATGTGGATAGCTCGCCGATTGGAGAGGATTACCTGAAACTGGAAAAGGCTGGGAGGTCCGCGGCTTCAGTTACGCAATTACGCGGGACTGGAGCAGCGGGACACCGGCTTCAGCAGAGTCTGCTGCTTCATCTACGGCACAAGAAGGCACATTTCAGCTATCTGAACTGAAAGTGTTGCTCGCTGAGCTCAGGCAAGATATAAAGAAAAGCGAGAAGGCTAATGAGAAAGCAACGGCAAAGGCACTTGAGAGACTGAAACAGGAATTAAAACAGGAAATCCAACAGGCAAATGAAAGGCTGCGCCAAGAGGTACAACTAGAACTTCGACAGGTGCTGGGTAAAATCGAAGAGCGCATTGAGAAAAACTCAGTTAAACTGAGCACGCTTGCTGATCGATTGGAGCATCTTAGTGAGACATTCACGAATCGGATCGAAATAGCCGAACATCTAGCTGCCAGTGCCGAGGAAAGAGCAGTAAATGTCAGTTCGGAATGTAAAAAACTCGGAGAAAAACTTGGAGACAGACTGGCTGCTTTAGAAGATGGGAATAGAAGGTATAATGTCAGAATTGAAGGCCTGCCGGAGAATCGAGAAAGTTTAAACCCGTGAAATTCGCAACTGAACTTTTTCTAAAATAATCGGGGCGACTTTAAAGCAGAATCTGAGATAGCAGCGCTTACGCGCACGCGGATCAAACACCGTCAGACCCCGACCAAGATCTTTTATAGTTCGCTTTGAACGATTATCATTTAAGTTAGAGGTGATGGAACTCCTCAGGAAAAAAAGGAAGATATTATATATGAAGATTGCCACATTCGTCTTCCCTGACTTCTCTCCAGCAACAGCTATAAACGCCGCCTTCTATAATATTAAACAGCTGCTACGGCAAGCCAATGTCAAATACGGCCTCCTGTATCCGCAAAACTGAAAGTGGAATGGCAGGGTCATTTCTATGTTTTCGCTAGCAAGGAGGAGGCAGAAAATGAGTTAAGAAAGCTGATCCCGGGACTATTCTGATACATAATTGTGAGTCATGGCGGTAAATGATAAAGCTAGGATTAATAATCTACTGTCTGATCTATTTGTTTTAAAATACGGGTTTTTATCAGCATATATTCTCATATTCTTATATTATTATTACTTACTTATTACTTATCATTACTTAGTATTACTAGGGCTAAATGTTTATGTTTTATTGTGCTTAATTACGTTTTCCTCCTCTTTTTTCTTTTCTAATTATTTCATGTGTACCCTAAATGAGACTGTTCAATATCATACCCTTGGTTTGCTGTTATTGCTATTACTGCATTAAGACTTGTTATGCTTGTTTTGGACACATCTTTAACACCATCACCTGGGTTTATTATCTGGGGATATCATCTTAATGCACTAAAATTGATGAAGATTATATGTATATGTATGTATGTATGTATATGTATGTATATATATATATATATGTATATATGTATGTATATATGTATATATATATGTATATATATTAAGTGCAAAATTCTTTTCTTTTTTTTTTTTTCCTCTTTTAAAGACTATATTGGTAACAGATATCTCTATCTTTTAACCTTAAAGCGCCACTGCATGGGGGCTTGATGTGCTTTGGACGTGCTCTGTCTCTGGGTATGTCAGAGGACTGGGACTGCATGAAGTGGGTTTTAGCCTCACCTGGGGAGGCAAAAAGGGAGGGTGGGGGTTAAGGGGAAGAGAAAGAGAGCAGGCTTGATCTATATCTAATCTATCATCTCAATCTTTATAATTATAACTATCAACGTAATAATAAGCTGCATGGCAACAACTCTTGGGGGAATAGGAAATTAAGACCTAAACTATTTCACTTCCAGTTAAGACTATAATATGACACCAAAAACTCAGAATCAGTGTCTCCATGATGGGACAGTTAACTTCGTAAGCTGGAATGTTAAAGGCCTGAATCACGAATTAAAGAGAAAGAAAGTACTTTCTCACCTAACAGGTCTAAATGCTAAAATAGTATTTTTACAGGAAACCCACTTACTAAGTAAGGATCAGTTCCGCTGCAAAAGACTGGACTGGCCAAATGTTCCATTCTAGTTTTACAAAGAAAACTAGAGGGGTGGGAATTCTCATACATAGAACAGTACCATTTGTAGCATCAGATGTAGTATTGGATCCTGAAGGGAGATATGTGATGGTCATGGGAGACTTATCTAACTGTAAAATGATTTTGATAAATGTTTATGCACCTAATGTTGATGATAAGGAATTTATACAAAATTTATTTGCATCCATTCCCAATCTGAACACTCATAAACTTATAATGGCTGGGGACTTTAATTGTGTTCTAAATCCACTTTTAGATAAGACTTCCTCCACAGGGGGAACGGCAACTAACACCGCAAAGATAATTACAAAGTTTATAACTGATCACAACTTATCAGATCCCTGGAGGTTTTTAAACCCAAATTCAAGAACATATTCTTTCTACTCACCAGTACATCATTGCTACTCAAGGATTGATTACTTCTTTATAGATAATAACTTCTTGCCTAAGATTAAATCTTGTAAATACGATGCTATTGTTATTTCAGACCATGCTCCGATGATCTTGGAGCTGAAATTACTAAGCCCCATACACTCACCCCGCAGATGGCGTCTCAATCCGCTTCTATTAGCTGACGAGAATTGTACTGAATTTATATCCAAACAAATTGAATTCTTTCTAGAGACAAATACATCCCCTGAGATCTCTGCAGGAATACTCTGGGAAACTCTTAAGGCCTTCTTAAGAGGACAGATTATCTCATATCTTTCCCACAGAAATAAATCCGAAGCGAAGAAAGTAGCAGAGATAAAAGCGAAATTACTAAAATAGATGAAGAACATGCCAGACTACCAAGCGAGACTCTACATAAGAGGAGGCAGGCTCTACATTCAGAATTAAACCTCTTGACAACTAAAGAAACCGAACAACTAATTTACAAATCCAGACATCATTATTATGAACATGGAGAGAAAGCTAATAAGCTTTTAGCGCAACAAATTCACAAGCAAGATGTATGCAACGCAATCTCGGTAATTACTAACACTAACGGAGATAAAATCATCGAACACAAAAATATAATGTACACTTTTAGAGACTACTATAAATCCCTATATACTACTGAGTTTAAAGAAGACAATATACAATCTAATGCATTTCTGGATAAATTACAGATACCACAAATTGACGCTATTAGTGTGGAGGAGCTCGATAAACCTCTGTCATTATCAGAATTACTGGATGCTATAAAGTCACTCCAAGGTGGAAAAGCAGCAGGCCCTGATGGCTACCCTGCAGAGTTTTACAAGAAATTCTCCGCTCAGCTAGCTCCCTCCTATTAGCAACATTTACAGAAGCCAGAGATAACCAATCTCTTCCACAAACCTTTCGCCAAGCACTAATCACTGTCTTCCAAAACAAAATAAGGACTTATTACAATGTGCATCATACAGACCAATTTCACTTCTGAATAACGACGTTAAAATACTCTCTAAAATCATAGCTAGAAGGATGGAGAAAGTGCTCCCTCAGTAATATCACAAGACCAAACTGGATTTATTAGGGGCCGACACTTATCTTCAAATCTTCGACGCCTGTTTAATGTAATATACTCACCAACTAAATCAAACACCCCAGAAATATTATTATCATTGGATGCAGAAAAGCATTCGACATGATTGAATGGAAATACCTTTTACTATTTTGGAGAAGTTTGGGTTTGGCCCAACATTTGTGCATGGATTAAATTACTGTATACTAACCCAGAAGCTTCAGTTTGCATCAATAACATTTGCTCAGACTACTTTAAACTAGAACGTGGCACAAGACAAGGATGCCCTTTGTCACCACTGCTGTTTGCAATTGCCATTGAACCACTGGCAATACATTGTCGAAATACTGATCAGATAAAGGGGATTAGCAGAGAAGGACTGGAACAGAAAATCTCATTATATGCAGATGACATGGTACTGTATATATCGGACCCAGAAAATTCTGTGCCTGCAGTCTTAGCAGCACTCACAGAATTTCAAAAGCTCTCTGGTCTCAGAATTAATCTGAATAAAAGTGTACTCTTTCCGTGAATTCGCAAGCATATAATATTAGATTAGACACCCTTCCTTTTATCATTGCAGAACAGTTTAAATACCTCGGGTAAACATCACAAGTAAACATAAAGCTCTTTATCAACAAAATTTCGTGCGTCTGCATGGAAAAAATTAAACAAGACTTGCATAGATGGTCAACCCTTCATCTCACACTAGCTGGAAGAATTAACACTGTTAAGATGAATATTCTTCCTAAGCTCCTTTTTATTTCAAAACATACCAATATACATTAATAAATCGTTTTTAAGCAATTAGATTCAACAATAACCTCATTTATTTGGAATTCTAAACATCCACGCATCAAAAGAGCGACCCTACAAAGACAAAAGGCAGAAGGCGGCATGGCTCTACCTAACTTCCAGTTTTATTACTGGGGCAAATATACAGTCGATAAGAACCTGGACACAAATAGAAGAACATACACAGGCATGGACCGCAATAGAAGTAAAATCCTGCAGTACTTCTTTGTATTCCTTGCTTTGTGCTCCAATAAACACACGTTATCGGCAATACACTAATAACCCAATTGTGCTCCACTCACTTAGAATCTGGAACCAATGTAGAAAGCATTTTAAGACGGAGAAGCTTCTTTCTGTGGCACCCTGCAAAAGAACCACCTCTTTCAACCCTCACAAACATATGCAGTTTTTAATATCTGGAAAAATTTGGAATTAACTTGCTTAGAGATATTTATATAGACAACGTCTTTGCATCCTATGAACAATAACATTCCAAATTTAACATTCCAGCTACAAATTTCTTTCACTATCTTCAAATCAGGAACTTTGTTAAACAGAACCTTCCAGATTTTCCTCATCTTGCACCCTCATCCACGCTGGAAAAATTATTGCTCAATTTCAAGGAGTTAGACTCCATCTCTACAATATATAAAATCCTTTTACAATCCCTTCCTTTCAAAGATCCAAGAGGACACTGGGAAAATGACCTCTCAATTAATATATCAGAAAAGGAGTGGAAAGTAGCAATGCAGAGAATTCACTCAAGCTCCATATGCAAAGCATACAATTATACAACTCAAAATTATATATCGAGCACATCTGTCTCGACTAAAACTCTCCAAA
This sequence comes from Polypterus senegalus, assembly GCF_016835505.1. NCBI lineage: Eukaryota > Metazoa > Chordata > Cladistia > Polypteriformes > Polypteridae > Polypterus > Polypterus senegalus. The sequence goes on along the minus strand of NC_053163.1, from coordinate 96,350,263 downwards.
ATGTTTCCAGGACATGATCCAACCTGTGAACGCTGCAAATTAGCCCCAGCCTCACTAGGTCACATGTTCTGGGCCTGCACCAAATTAACATTATTCTGGACAAAAATTTTAATTACCTCTCAGACAGTCTTGGACTCACAATCCCTCCTAACCCATTAACAGCTGTGTTTGGGGTTCTTCCAGAGGGTCTTAAAGTGGAGAAAGACAAACAAATTGTGATTGCATTCACTACACTTTTGGCACGCAGACTTATTCTGATAAACTGGAAGAACCCAAACTCTCCTCTTTTAAGTCAGTGGGAAACTGATGTGTTATATTATTTAAAATTGGAAAAATCAAATACTCAGTTAGAGGATCTGTGCAGACTTTTTCAAAACATGGCAGGATCTAATCAGTAATATTTTGAAATGTTTATAAAGCACAGAGAATTTGTTGATTTAGGTATTTTTAAAAGCCTTAAATTTTACACCGTTTGGCTTGCTCTCTCTCTCAAGGGTGGGGATCGATCTGTTCTTAGCATAATTCTTTTTTTTTTTTTTTTTTTGTAAAAATTGATTGCTATGTATTGATTGTAATAAAATTAATAAAAAAAAAAAAAAAAAAAAAAAGTCAGGTATAGCTGTACAAAAATGTGTTGTATTTCATTTTTTTTGCATATTTTACAGTATTTTAACAGTTTAATTCAAAAACGTTGCAATGAGAAATGAAACAAAATTACATTTTTTATTGGTTAACTGAGCAGATTAAAATATTCAAGCTTCTGAGGCAACTCAGGCCCCTTCTTCAGGGATGTTGTAATCATAAAGGTTGTAACAATCCTATAAGCAAGTAGACCTCTTGGTGCCTTTGGTTGTCTTTATCTTTCTTTCACAATGCCCCAATCCTGCTGTTAGGGTCACAGGAGATATTAACACAACAATACATATTCAGAAGGTCTTTGATCTGCACTTGTCCTAGACCTACTTGCTGCCCCTGTACACTAGTGTACTACCTACTATTGCACCAGTCACTTTATCCAGAGAAGTCTGCTGGACTGCAGCATAGACAATGCCCAGTTGATTTTTTGTTCCACCACTCTCAGTGGTCGGGTAGCCAGACCAGGAGGTATGCTTACATACAAGAAACTGTAGCGAGGATTGACATCAAAAGTCAGGTAAGCTGTTGTCAAAACCAAAGTGCAAAAATGTCGATGTAGCCAAAAGGTGAACAGACAGAAGTTGGTTAACAAAAGACATACTTTCGCAGAAACCGAATGTGTAGCCATTAATTAAGTTGAAAGGTGAAGCGTCACAAGCCAAAATTAAAAGATATGCTGTCGCTAGAATGAAGTCAAGAGTCAAATTGATATGAGTTGATAACCAATGAGCTTCAATATTACAAATACACAAACTGAAGTTGTTTGTGGGTTGAAACCCAACACCGGAGAAGCCATATGTAAAATTTAATTGCAAAACTGTGATTAATGCCAAAATGAGAATTATCAAAAGACAACAAGCAGAAGATGTACTATAACCAAAATTTCAAACTTCCAACCCTATAATAAAGTGAAGTTGTGAAAATCTAGACTTGAAATTTTACACGAATCACAAGGCATAAAGCCATCAAAATCTAGACAGAAGGCCACCATAAACGCCAAAACAAGAATAGTGAATCAAAAATTAATAGGTGTTTGCCTCAGAAGGTTCACACTCAATTGTTTGATTGTTGGATCTCAAATCTTAAACACCACACCAAATGCACGGCAGGGTTATAAAGCAAAGCACCCATGACATAGCACATAATGACTTCATTCATAATTCAATAATTCAGCGCATCCTAGCAACAAAGTCACAAAATGTTATAGCTACAAAATGGTAATGTCATGCATTTAAATGTAATTGTTGGAGAGGCACTTGTAGCAGTTGGGTGAGATGAATATGGGCTGTTAAACCATAATGCCAGTGAAGAAGAAAACAATTTATTGTGTGATAATAGTAGCAGTTCTTCTGAAATGGCCAGTGACAGCATGATAGAATGTAGTTCTGGTGATTGTGAAGCATATGGAAGTAATTGTTTTACTCAAAGATTAAGCTAAAATGTCAATTCAAGATGTACGTGGTATGATAAGAGTGTTGGGCAACATTCAAAACTGCTGTTCCCTGGATGTCCAGGGAGCAGATCACATAAGGATAATCCCTTACAGAATTTCAACTTGTTCAGAAGTAATGGCATGTAATTGCAACCGAGTCCAACAGATATGCACAGCAGCTCCTGTGGTCTGTCGTCAGTTATGAACAACTGTTGGTTTTCTTTACAGTTATTGTTTACCAAAATGTAATTCAATAATGAAGTTGAAATTTGCTGGTCAATAAAACTTTTATTTGAAATTCCTTATGGGCATCAGATCACATGTGAAAAACATTTCAGCTTACTTCTCAGGTGTGTGTATGTTGATGACAACAACTCACTGTTATAAATGAAGGTTTATTTTAAAATGTTTCCTTGTGCTATAAAAATCAAGTGTCATTTCTAGGGAATCCAATGCGATACATTTTTTTATTGATTAGAGCCCTCATTTAAAAGTTGTATTTTATGTAATGTCTTTTTAGACACCATTTTGTTTTGATGATATGTGCAGCCATTTTGTGGTTCTGACTTGGTCATGGTTGACATGGGTATGGCCTGTAGTATCACAACATCGAGGGATCATTGGTGAAGGGTTAAAAGATCGCCTTGATGGCCGTTTGTATCCGAAATTCGAATAAAATATTATGACTTGTGATTATGTTTATTTTTGATCTCTGGCTCTTGAAATTATTCTTTTGCTTGACTTTGACTTTTGGTTAAGTGATTTGGTATTGACCATACTCCTTTTTGACATCCAGTGTTGACCTTCCTGTTGTTTTCCGACTCCATTTCTCTTCTGTTCCTGATTCTACCTCTTTTTTTTGACTGCTTGGTTCAGTCATTACATTATTAAACTGTTCTGCAGTTTACATACCTGAACAGGATTTTATTGTTGACAAATTATTTATGCTTTAGAAAGGTAATTTGGCAATGAAGTGATAAGTAACACACACAAACATTATGTTGACATCATCTTTACTGAACAACACATAAAGTTTATTGGTAGCATGACAAAAGTGATTTAATTCTTCAAACTTGATAAACTAAACCTGCTGCTTTTTATTTTTTTTTATTTTGTATTTATTTTTGTTTCCATTTTTTAAATTTTACCTTCAAATACTTGCTATTGTGAAAATGATTTGGTGGTAGGATGATGATTTTAAATATTTTTCCTCCATCTCACCTTCTTTCCCTTTCACTCTCTCTCTCAAAACCGTTCATGAAATTTGTCCTTTTTGTTTTAACATTTGATATGACTTACTGTCTGTGCTAAGGGATCACTTTCTCTTCTTGTGTTGTACTGTGGTGGCTGTCAAGTATAACGTTAAGCACTGGCATTGCATTCTTTCTCTCTCGTTTTCTATCGCATATGTTCTCAGATGTTATTTCTGTGGCAATCCATACATGTATTGCATACTTTCACACTACTTGCTGTTTTCATGCAGTGGCTATTCTAGTCTAAGTGACTCATAAGCTTTGACATTGCACACTAGTCTATCTGTGGCTCCCTCAGTATAACTAGGTAGAGCCCGAACAATGATTCAAGCCAATGGCCCCTTTCAAAGTCTATCATTGTGTACAGACCAAGACTGTGCAGATAAACCTTTTTATTGTGTGTCTCTCTCTCATCAGCAGCACGTACTAAGTAGAAGCCAACAGCAACAAACAGAAGGTCATCTTTTGCCTGTCATCCTCAGCTACTCCCAGATATCACTAAACGTTTGTGAGCACTCTAAAAATCTACAGTATGCAATAAGAAATCTGGTCTCATGAAGGTAGTTTGTTGTCACTATAACTCTCATCAGGAAAATACTGTAGATGGGAAATGAAAAGAGGAGATATTTGTGAGCATACTGCAGTTTTCAAAACATAAGGGAAGGTAACAAGCAAAAGAAAACAGCCACTGCCCTTTAACCATAACTATAGCATTTTCCAGTATGCCTCTCTTTAGTAGATACTGTGATAGTAGATATCTGTGTCGCTTTCACACATGCACATCCTGCACCCTTGTCTGTCTTGTTTCTTCTTCCTGGTCCACAAAAACTGCTCTTTGAAGGCTTTCCAACCACAAATGAGTCTTTTGCCTCACCTCAAATCTTGAATTTGTACCCAAAGATCAGTTAATAGTGTTTGGCCATGTGTCACACTTAACACCAGAAACCATTCTTAAGTGATTCTTCTTGACATCTTCATCTTTGATGAGTCTGTTGTAAGCCAGGGGTTACTTTCAAAAGCTCTGTTTTTACATAAAACATAGACTCTTTAATTGAACAGTAAAATGCTAGTAGCAGTAAAAGCTTAATATCTTGTTACTTTCATTAGAATTTCATTACAACTATTTACTTGTTTAATGCTGAATGTTTTGTGTGCCTATGATGTTTTTCAAAAACTGTCCCAATGACATGAAAAATACTGCATTTAGGCCAGCAAACTTTTTGATTCAAGTCTCCTTCTCAGCTAATTAGCCAACAGCAATCCCTTTAGACTTTGTGAATAGCTGATAGGTTGCTGACGGGCTCTGCTTAACCTTGATACTCCAGCATAAAAGTAAAGAAACATCCTAATTGGATTTTCACATTGGATTTTCTTCTCACATTAAAAGATACTGAGGTTACTGTTTTCAGCCTTTTAAGGACAGCTGAAGTGAAATTTTAATTCTACCTTTAAATACTTTCACAGTATCATTTGCTAATATAAATTCTTTCCAACAGCATCACATGTCATCTAACATTGTTATTTTACAAGACATCCAATGTTTGTAGGATCGTGTCATTTCAAACATGATATATGTTGTTTTGTTGTCATGTTTGTTATTTAAGCTAGAAGATTTCAGAACTTTTATTTACAAGAGAAACATCAAATTACATTCAGTTTGGAGTAAATTATGATAATCATTACAAAACTTACTTGTAGGACAATCAAATTTATCTAATTTGGACGCTGCAAGCAGCTTTGAACAGGGCAATGAAGTCTGAGAAAATCAGCATAATTTTCCCATATAAAATACATTTGTGGTATAGAAAAAATTCATTTAAAAATAAATGATACATATAAAGAAATAATTTAGAACATACTGAATTTGTGTTGAACGCATAGCATTCATATTTTTTTCTTGTATAAATGAAAACTGCCTTTTTTATTTAGATAATATAGAAATATACATATCTCTGGTTTTCACAAATATGCCTAAACTCATGGAGAAAAATTAATTCAAATCTCCGCGTATTACGCCTGTTGTTGACAGTACAGGCTTGAGCCCCTCCAGTACCGAACTGGGTTAAGAGGGTTTAAAAATGCTATACCTGACAAAGTACTGTATACATAACTGAATAGTAAGGCATATTATTTATTATTTACAGAAACGTTTCTTTAACTACATGGTGTAAACATGTTTGTGATGAGTTGTCACATGATTGTGTAGTAAAAATAGCCTGGTTCATCCAAGCATGAATTCTATGGTGAGTGATTTACCATCTTCTGTTTAGTGTACTATTTATCGTGGTAGTATGTGATCTGAGACATGTACTACAAAAAATTGATATTGATAAATTGCAGAGAGCTTTAATTTCGGTGGTACGAAAATATAATAAATATTCTCCACAACAGCAACACAACTAATGCAACTTGTGAAACAATCAAACTGAGATGACTGACAAGCAAAGACATATATAAGAAAGGGAGCGACAGGCAAACTTGTGAGGTGAAGGCACTGTGGTGCTATTATAAAATGTGAAATGAAAATAATGGGTAAGGCACTAAGATGTGATTTTGTTGTGGGGGGTGAATTAGTAAAGTGGAGGTATACAGTATATACAATAGTGCCGTAGCAGTATTATATGTTAAATGCAGTTTTGGTGACCATGAGCAACTAGTTGGAGCCTGTTGCGTTTTGACCATTATGGCACACATTGAATTCAAATCTGTAACAGAAATACAGATTTTGTCATTTTTTTATAACTTAATTTTATAAGTTTAACATGCCTCATTAAGGGTGAATTACTTATTGCAACACTATTTTAAAGATGTTTGATAAATTTCAGACTACTAATACTGTGAAGAATGTGTTTGCTGGACCATTAGCTTTAAGAGCACCAGAAAATAACAAAAGGGTGAGGCAGGCTGTGGAGCGAAGCCTTTGGCATTCAGCACGCTTGCTAGCATTAAATGTTTCGAAGTGGATCGTTCTTCATTAAGATTTATCCTATCATCTGTATAAAATACAAATAGTGCTTACATTTTTTAGCTCTGTGACTCAACTTTTCTACTCAGTTTATTGAATTGTTAAATGAAAACTGGAAAAACACTGTTTTGTTAATGACGGAACTCATTTGTAAAATGCTATGTTTTAAAACCATTATTTAAGACAAGCTAAATAAACTGTACTGGTTAATTCTGTTTTTGACTGATTTATTCCTCATCTGGGGCTATGAGTCAAGTGACTGAGTTAAGTGTTCATTCATAAAAGATCATATCTTCATGCTGCCCTTGTTAGAAAGAATAATTTATTTATACTTCAGAGACGGATTCCCTGTTTGAATGGTAATTATTGTTTTGTTATCAATATCTTTGCCTTACAATTTCCTCTTTTAGTAATATTCACATGAGGAATTTGCTAGATAAGAAACAAAAGCGTTTACTGTATTTAATTATTTATACTGTTATTTGTCAATGTATTGCTTTGCTATCATCACGCAGAAAATCCTTTCCTTGGTTCCCAGTTTGGTACAGACTTTCTGGTTTCGGGCATCAAATTTAAGTTTAAAAACCAATGATTTACAGCATATAAGAGTAATTAAGTAAATAATAATAATATGAACAGATTTTGAATGACACATATAAAGCTAAATTCATATTATCTCTCTTAATATTATTTCTCGATATTAAAAGTTTGAAAATGTTTTGAATATGTTTGGTGTATCCATAGCAGTAGAGTGTTATACTGTGTTAGCCATAGGTTGATACAGGAGAAAGTAGGGTCAAATGATACCTGATGAAGGGGCCTTAGCTGCCTCGAAAGCTTGCATTTGTAATCTATTTAGTTAGCCAATAAAAGGTGTCATTTCACCCTGCTTTTTCTTGAATATGTTTAGATTTTACAAAGACACTATAACATTTTAATACAGTAGCTAATAAGTTGCTTAGCTGCCAGATAAAGTAGGGACGTTTTTTTCTTTTTCTTTTTCAATCAGATATGTTAGCTGTCAAAGACAGGTAATAGAATAAATTTAAAAATATTTGATATTTCTTACCTTATTTGTGCCCTCAGCATTCATCCTACACCTTTCCTAAGAATAATCATGTGTTTCAACCTCTCTTGGCTGAGGCATTCTCTCTGAAACATGTTCCTTTAAAGCCTGCTTCTCAGATTCTGTCATTTCAAGGATTCTTATTCGCTTCCTGTCCACTTTTTGATTACCGCCAATGGTAGATGGGCACCCATTCCCATTACTTCCCATGTTGGGAGATGACTCTCAGCATTCATCCTATGCTTTTTCTGTGGAATCATATGTGTCAACCTCTCTTGCCCAACAAAATCTGTCTTGATCACGTTTCACAGAGCAACCCAAGCGAAAATTGACCAATCATACTAAAACCAAACTGACCAGTCAGACTGGATACACACACACAATAGTGGTTTATTATAATTTAGATATTTGCTTGACACTTATTCTGTAACAAACAATGTGGAGGAACCAGAGTAAACTTGGGTTTTGTTTTATTATGTTTTTTACTGGAGGCAACTTTTAGATTTTTCTGTCAACAGTTGATTCAAGCTCATTGCGAGTAATCTGTTCCTGTCTTATAAGAAGTTATACTGTAGTAACAGATTATTTTACAACTGGTATCAACAGAAGACAATCCAGAATCAAAGGGGTTTTTTTGGCAAGCTATTGTAAACCATTAATTTTAATGTTTACATTTCTTCAGGTTGGTTATACTTATTTTTAGGCGAAATGTAGTCACAAAGATACTGAACAAAATACAAAGAGTAATTATATATTAACAGTGTTCAACATATGGGAACTTTGGTTCATAATAAAAATACAGTGAGTAGGTGAATAACCAAAATGGAAAGAAATGGGAAACATCTGATGATTGTATTTGATATAATTAATGGGTTGTAAATACAACAAAGTGTGGAATATGGTTGTGAGAAAAATATTGACTGGGAATTTAAGTTTGAAGGGGACAAGGTAATTTGAAGTCGTTTAATGGACCAAAGTGGAAATAACCAAGGCAATAAGAACAATCTTTTCAGCAGGACAGAGGGCTAAACCAACATCCATCCATCCATCCATTTTCGCAGCAGCGCTACCACTGTGCCACCGTGCCGCCCTGGCTAAACCAACATCAAATCAAAATTTCAAGCAGGAAAATTCATACCAAATAAGCTAGCTGCAGAAATTCCCTAACACAAATGTAATTGCAATTTTTTGTTTTACTTGATCTAAAGAATGTATGCGTGTAAACAGGTACTGTAATCTTTTATAATCGCAGTAAAATAATGTCATTAATGTCGACTTCCTTAAACCACGTAAAGGCAACCAGTATAACAACAAAGAACAATATAGTTGTGGCTGTGCAAGCAATGAGAAAATAGCATTGCAGCAAAGATAATCATAATTAAAGAGTGTATGTAAGGGACTTTTAACACACAACATCCTCAGAAATGGATGGGGTGCCCTCTGGTTGAGCAATGTGTCTTTAAGAATACTACCATGTGAAAATAATATAGTATTGGAGAACACTAATGTAAAACAGTTTTTTTTGCTCCATAAAGTAAAGCAAATAAAACTTAGATCAATCTCTATAGAAACATAATGATTTAGTCAATCTGTCATCTTTGTTTATGGTGATTCAGTGCCTTAATATATGACAAGCATTATTATTATTATTATAAGTGTTATTTATTTTAAGCACTACCTTAGAGCATTATAAATGCTGCTTATCATGGACCATTAACAGATCCAGCCTCTGGGAAATCCTTTAAGAAGCCACTTGACATGCTTCTCATGATATGATTGACATCTTGTTGTGATTTATATAAATTAACATATTTCATCACTCCTGCCTCAGATATGTGGTTTCTGATGAGGAAAATGCTACATTTTTGTGTGGTTGTTTTTCTTACTAACTTACTATCTGCTTGGAAATTCACGCCTCCCGCCAACTGATCAGATCTACAATGCTTTTGTACTGCATATTATAATATACTATTCTGTATCATCCTTTTTTTCATTTTTTAGTTGAAAGTACATTTTTGTGTTATTTATAAATATTATAAATATGACAAAAGAGAATCAAAATTCCTATTAAATAAAAGTGAATGTCAAATTAAGGTCACTTGTCATTTAAATCAGAGAAAGAACATGCAGGAATAAGGTCAGTACTAAGCAGGCCTGCAGCTTTGGAATGCCTGTAACAGATTACATAGTGAGAGCCAAAGCATAAGCTAAACTGTTTTTTTTAAATTGCTGTTACTCTTTACTGTACAGAGAAAACTAAATGACACCAAACGGCTCAGCGGGTCATCACTACTCATTTGTTTCTGGAGAAAAAGTGATTGTTATTGTATATTTGAACCTACCCTTGATTTTGACTAATTTCATTCTGTTTTTTTTTTATTACTTTTTAGTATTTTTTCCATTCATTAATCCATTAATGCATTACCTAACCTGTAAATGCAACTCAGGAATTCAAATAGTTGAAGCCTACCCTGACACCTTTGGGACCAAGGCAGGAAATAACCTTGGATCTACCAGCCAGCCAATCACTGAACATATTCAAGCACACATTCACTTATGTCAGTCCAGTTTAGACCCACCAATTACTATAGCACCAACATCTGTTTTGGGACATGAAAGGAAAACTGGAGTACCAGTAGAAAACTGCACATACTTAAGGGTAGAATAGGGAAACTCCAAACAGACCGTGACCAGGCCAGGGTTGAAACACATTCTCATAGATCTAGGACACAAAAGCAAAAACCAGCGTTTCATCATGCCACTCTGTCAGCTATTTCAACAAATCATTACAGCTGTAAGAACCTCAAGTTATCACAGAACTGTATGAATAAGGTGAGAAATATGTTTACATGAAAAACAGTATATGAGGACAGACTAGAAATCCCTTGTCCCCAAGAAATTACTGCTAATTATTGAAAAGAATGTCTTAATCAGAGACTGGTTTCTATTTTTATTTGGACATCTTCAAAATATAATCATTTGCTTTGTTCAAACCTGCAAATTGACAAACACCCAGCAGTACAAATAAGAAATACACTCAAAAATGATATTGAACTTACCGCACATAGTTTGTTATTTCATGCTGAACAGACTTAAGTGTCTGATAGAATATGCATCAATGGTAACAAACATTGGACAACAGCAAATGATATCAAAACCCCCCCTAAAAAAATTTCATGTTACCATGTCATATTATCCACATGTCAAGTCATTAAATTGCATGCTCACAATTTCCCAAACACATGTATTTTTAATAAAATGCTGTTAAATAAACCACTACTGGAAAATGCCCTTGTGAACGAAAATTAAACATACTTAAATGTGAATGAGCCTCTGAATTGCAAACTCACCTCCTTTCATTACAATTACAGTATATTCATATCCACAACTAGAGTACTTCAAATTTATTTTGCGATGGTCTGTGCATAGGTAAATTAGCCCTCTGCTTGTTGAAGCATCTTGAATATGGACAAGTAAAAGACATATTTGCTTCCTTATACTGTTTTCACATTCTTTTCTTTAACGGTTTTTCTTTACATGTTCTCTTTTCTCTGTGCACTTTGCGGTGTTGATATAATGTAAAGCACAATGGTAGCAAATGAATAAGCTGTTAGAGGGCTGGACTCATGAACAATGTTTGAGGGGGTAGGCAGGTCTCATTTGCATTTGAGTGCTTTCCATTTTCATTCATGAGATTGTTTTACAATTTGAGATTTATTTAATAATATGTTATTAAAAATGCATACATATGGGAAGTCATAAGCATACAACTAGATGATTTGATATGTGGATTTATGCAACAATAGTAACACAAGTTTTTTTTCATGGGTGTTTTTCATATTGTTTGCTATTGCTTCTTGAGAATGAGAAAGGTGCTATTTAAATAACATGTATTATTAATTTATTAAATAGTTCAGTGTTGGTCATCATAAAGAAACTTTTCTATCTCAGTTCTGCATGAAAACATCTCAGCCATAACTATAAATTACATGAGATAAAGAACATATTAAAAATATGATTTCTGGGTTGAGTAATTCTTCAACATATGCACTATTAATGAAAGGGTTAATCACAGAGCTTTTAGCCAAAAGATGGGCTTTTTCCAACACTTGTCGATTACAGGCTAACAAGGAGCTGTGTCTTTTTCTGACAGTAATGGGTGCAAGTCTGTAAACAAATCTGGACAACATAGAAGGTTACATACAATAATGAATAAAAAAATAAGTAATTCAGCTGTCTTCCATTATTGACTTGTAGGTTACTGTCAAGTATGGTGCAGGAGTGGAACACTGGCTCACATAAGGCATCCTGACTCCTGTAGCTTATCTAAGCAAAGAGTCCAAAAGCAAGCCTGCCATCTCTTCAGATGAATAAATCTTTCGTAGAGATAATGCACCCAGAAGACAACTGTTAAGGTGATGTGAGTGATAGAGCTATGGAGACAGGAAGAGGCAGACACAAACTGCGGAAGGTATAATTCAGTGGAAGAGCAGCATATGTTTAAGTTTATTTAAATGTATCCAATACAACTTCCCCTCTAAGATAAGAAGGAACAGTGGATAAGACAGAGGAAATCTTCAGTAACAATTGATGCTGCTGCACAACTCTAGACGTTTTTGGATCTAAATCTGATTTCTTCAATAAAGGACCAATAGTAGTCAGTTTTAATGCTTCATTGACCAATTATGTTGATAGAAATATTTTAAAAATTTTGTGAACAGGTAGTTCTGAACCAGGGTCTTAGGTAGTTTGTTTTATTCTACATTAATATGAGAAATTCTGTTAAGTTAAGAAATGGAAATTACTAAGGGAGTAAACGAGGTTTAATTCTGTTTCCACCTTTAATACTATTCAGAACAGGTTACTAAGAGTTTTCTTATGTCATTTAGTATGGTACAGAAAAGCAATACTAAATGCTAAGCAATCCCCATCATGCAATGTTGCAACATTTTTTCTTATCATGAGTTGTGTCTGTAAAGATGACAGTCATTGTCATCCATGAAGTATGCGCAATCTGTTAATGGTTTGTTGAAAATTATATTTTATGCCATTGCCTCTACAGTGTCCAGAATCTCAATCCAAGTTAAGCATTTCTGGCACAAAAATGACATTTTCAACATCCATCAAAAGGCATACCTGTATATTTATTGATTTTGTCCCAACTATATACACACAGAATTTCAGACTTTAGTAGATTCTAATTTATTGCATCAATATTTAGTATTGGTGGAACATGGCAATCCAAGTGTATCTATTGCTTTTTTGCCATTGCTTGTTTTTCAAAATACTGTAATAATTTTAGTAATAACATTTCTATATGGAAAATTGAAAGGTCAATATTATATTGTATAATTGTGATATCTTTGAAAAGTCTTGGTGAAGTTATATGGCATTATACAATGGCAAAAAAGTAACAGAATTACTCATTCAATAATATTTACATTAATTGATATTGATAGGCATAATAATACAACAAAAAAAATTGAGGAACAGAGTATCATATTATGTCTGTTCAGCTGGGATATGGCAGAACATTTCATAACCTTAATCAACAATAATCAGATGAACATATGGGAAAAAATATAATGAATGTTTTAGTATTATGCACCATTGCACATTCAACCAAAAAGTTCCAATACAAAGTAAAGTTCTGAAAACAGAAAACTAACATAGCTAATTATAAAAGTATTTGTAATTTCAGTGTTTTAAGAGGAAGTCCATAGAAAAGCTCTGTATTTGTTATAGCAGAGAAGCAGATACCATTTTATTCTCTAGCAGTTATAAATTTATAAAACAAAATCCATATTCAAGCTAAATATGATTTATTGCTTGTCTAGATCTTTGTCTGGAGTTCCAAGGAGCCAATCTAAAATCAATAGATTAACTTGTCTGTGTTCACCTTTTTACTTCAGGGACTGAGTTTGACTTGGAGTAGGAGGGTCTTTTTTTGGTTAGAAGCATTAGGAATGCTTAAAGAAGCTGCTTTTTAAAACCTTTAAAGAGCTCAGGGGACCAGTTCATGTTTCCACTGTTTCAGAGAAACCTGGCTATATTGTTAGCAGTAGAACTGGCATATCATTGTCATATACTGTAAGGCAGTAGTATATTTTTAATTGTAATAATTACGTGTACTGTACATTTGTATTTAGTTCTTCCAAACATTGAAACAGTATTAATTCTAATGTTTGTGTTTTAACTATTGAAGTGAAAGTCGTTACAACAGGATTGGGATCAGGCAGAAGATATTCTGAAAAGTAAGGTTTGTTTTTAGGCTATAAAAACATATTTTCCATTCACAATTCCCCCCTGTGAGACTTTGGTGGAAATTTATGAAGGCAGACTCTGGCTCATGCTGCGCCCTCCAACTGGGTTTATGAATGGCAAAGATTCTTCACTAACTAAAGAATGAACATTTTAAATTAGGCTGGCATATTGTTCTCTTTTGGTAGTCCTTGAATATAAACAACACAAATGAGTCTGTCATGTTGTAATTCATTCCTTTTCCTCTTGCTGAATGTTTTGTTATGTTTTCTTTCTTTTTTTTTTCTTTTTTTTTTATTAATTTTATTACAATCCATAAGCCAAGCCACGTTAAATTTTAAGGCTTGTAAACATACCTAAATTAATAAATTCTCTGTGCTTTATGAACTTATTTTAAAATATTACTGATTAGATCCTGCCATGTTTTGAAAAAAGTCTGTACGGATCCTCTAACTGAGTATTTGATTTTTTCCAATTTCAAATAATATAACACATCGGTTTCCCACTGACTTAAAAGAGGAGAGTTTGGGTTCTTCCAGTTTATCAGAATAAGTCTGCGTGCCAACAGTGTAGTGAACGCAATCACAACTTGTTTGTCCTTCTCCACTTTAAGCCCCTCTGGAAGAACCCCAAACACAGCTGTTAATGGGTTAGGAGGGATTGTGTGTCCAAGGCTATCAGAAAGGTAAGTAAAAATTTTTGTCCAGAATAATGTTAATTTGGTGCAGGCCCAGAACATGTGACCTAGTGAGGCTGGGGCTTGGTTGCAATGTTCGCAGGTTGGATCACGCCTTGGAAACATTTTGGAGAGTTTTAGTTGAGACAAATGTGCTTGATATATAATTTTGATTTGTATAATTGTATGCTTTGCGCATATGGAGCTCGAGTGAATTCTCTGCATTGCTACTTTCCACTCCTTTTCTGATATATTAATTGAGAGATCTTTTTCCCAGTGTCCTCTTGGATCTTCGAAAGGGAGGGATTGTAAAATGATTTTATATATTGTAGAGATGGAGTCTAAGTCCTTGAGATTGAGCAATATTTTTTCCAGCATGGATGAGGGTTCAAGATGAGGAAAATCTGGAAGGTTCTGTTTAACAAAGTTCCTGATTTGAAGATAGTGAAAGAAATGTGTAGCTGGAATGTTAAATTTGGAATGTAATTGTTCATAGGATGCAAAGACGTTGTCTATATAAAGATCTCTAAGCAAGTTAATTCCAAATTTTTCCAGATATTAAAACTGCATATGTTTGTGAAGGTTGAAAGAGGTGGTTCTCTTGCAGAGGTGCCACAGATAGAAGCTTCTCCGTCTTAAAATGCTTTCTACATTGGTTCCAGATTCTAAGTGAGTGGAGCACAATTGGGTTATTAGTGTATTGCCGATAATGTGTGTTTATTGGAGCACAGAGCAAGGAATACAAAGTACTGCAGGATTTTACTTCTATTGCGGTCCAAGTGTATGTTTTTCTATTTGTGTCCAGGTTCTTATCCCCTGTATATTTGCTGCCCAGCAATAAAACTGGAAGTTAGGTAGAGCCATGCCGCCTTCTGCCTTTTGTCTTTGTAGGGTCGCTCTTTTGATGCGTGGATGTTTTGAATTCCAAATAAATGAGGTTATTATTGAATCTAATTGCTTAAAGAATGATTTATTAATGTATATTGGGATGTTTTGAAATAAAAAAAGGAGCTTAGGAAGAATATTCATCTTAACAGTGTTAATTCTTCCAGCTAGTGTGAGATGAAGGGTTGACCATCTATGCAAGTCTTGTTTAATTTTTTCCATGCAGACTGCGAAATTTTGTTGATAAAGAGCTTTATGTTTACTTGTGATGTTTACCCTGAGGTATTTAAACTGTTCTGCAATGATAAAAGGTAGGGTGTCTAATCTAATATTATATGCTTGAGAATTCACTGGAAAGAGTACACTTTTATTCAGATTAATTCTGAGACCAGAGATCTTTTGAAATTCTGTGAGTGCTGCTAAGACTGCAGGCACAGAATTTTCTGGGTCCGATATATACAGTACCATATCATCTGCATATAATGAGATTTTCTGTTCCAGTCCTTCTCTGCTAATCCCCTTTATCTGATCAGTATTTTGACAATGTATTGCCAGTGGTTCAATGGCAATCGCAAACAGCAGCGGTGACAAGGGGCATCCTTGTCTAGTGCCACATTCTAGTTTAAAGTAGTCTGAGCAAATGTTATTGATGCAAACTGAAGCTTCTGGGTTAGTATACAGTAATTTAATCCATGCACAAATGTTGGGGCCAAACCCAAACTTCTCCAATGTAGTAAAAGGTATTTCCATTCAATCATGTCGAATGCTTTTCTGCATCCAATGATAATAATATTTCTGGGGTGTTTGATTTAGTTGGTGAGTATATTACATTAAACAGGCGTCGAAGATTTGAAGATAAGTGTCGGCCCCTAATAAATCCAGTTTGGTCTTGTGATATTACAGAGGGAGCACTTTCTCCATCCTTCTAGCTATGATTTTAGAGAGTATTTTAACGTCGTTATTCAGAAGTGAAATTGGTCTGTATGATGCACATTGTAATAAGTCCTTATTTTGTTTTGGAAAGACAGTGATTAGTGCTTGGTGAAAGGTTTGTGGAAGAAATTGGTTATCTCTGGCTTCTGTAAATGTTGCTAATAGGAGGGAGCTAGCTGAGCGGAGAATTTCTTGTAAAACTCTGCAGGGTAGCCATCAGGGCCTGCTGCTTTTCCACCTTGGAGTGACTTTATAGCATCTAGTAATTCTGATAATGCCAGAGGTTTATCAAGTTCCTCCACACTAAAAGCGTCTATTTGTGGTATCTGTAATGTATCCAGAAATGCATTAGATTGTGTATTGTCTTCTTTAAACTCAGTAGTATATAGGGATTTATAGTAGTCTCTGAAAGTGTGCATTATATTTTTGTGTTTGATGATTTTATCTCCATTTGTGTTAGTGATTACCGAGATTGCGTATGCACTTCTTGCTTGTGAATTTGTTGAGCTAAAAGCTTATTAGCTTTCTCTCCATGTTCATAGTAATGATGTCTGGATTTGTAAATTAGTTGTTCAGTTTCTTTAGTTGTCAAGAGGTTTAATTCTGAATGTAGAGCCTGCCTCCTCCTATGTAGAGTCTCGCTTGGTAGTCTGGCATGTTCTTCATCTATTTTAGTAATTTGCTTTTTATCTCTGCTACTTTCTTGGCTTCGGATTTATTTCTGTGGGAAAGATATGAGATAATCTGTCCTCTTAAGAAGGCCTTAAGAGTTTCCCAGAGTATTCCTGCAGAGATCTCGGGGGATGTATTTGTCTCTAGAAAAAATTTGATTTGTTTGGATATAAATTCCGTACAATTCTCGTCAGCTAATAGAAGCGAGTTGAGGCCCATCTACGGGGTGAGTGTATGGGGCTTAGTAATTTCAGCTCCAAGATCATAGGTGCATGGTCCGAAATAACAATAGCATTGTATTTACAAGATTTAATCTTAGGCAAGAAGTTATTGTCTATAAAGAAGTAATCAATCCTTGAGTAGCAATGATGTACTGGTGAGTAGAAAGAATATGTTCTTGAATTTGGGTTTAAAAACCTCCAGGGATCTGATAAGTTGTGATCAGTTATAAACTTTGTAATTATCTTTGCACTGTTAGATGCCGTTCCCCCTGTGGAGGAAGTCCTATCTAAAAGTGGATTTAAACACAATTAAAGCCCCCAGCCATTATAACTTTATGAGTGTTCAGATTGGGAATGGATGCAAATAAATTTTGTATAAATTCCTTATCATCAACATTAGGTGCATAAACATTTATCAAAATCATTTTACAGTTAGATAAGTCTCCCATGACCATTACATATCTCCCTTCAGGATCCAATACTACATCTGATGCTACAAATGGTACTGTTCTATGTATGAGAATTCCCACACCTCTAGTTTTCTTTGTAAAACTAGAATGGAACATTTGCCAGTCCAGTCTTTTTGCAGCCGGAACTGATCCTTGCTTAGTAAGTGGGTTTCCTGTAAAAATACTATTTTAGCATTTAGACCTGTTAGGTGAGAAAGTACTTTCTTTCTCTTTAATTCGTGATTCAGGCCTTTAACATTCCAGCTTACGAAGTTAACTGTCCCATCATGGAGACACTGATTCTGAGTTTTTGATGTCATTTTATAGTCTTAACTGGAAGTGAGATAGTTTAGGTCTTAATTTCCTATTTCCCCAAGAGTTGTTGCCATGCAGCTTATTATTACGTTGATAGTTATAATTATAAAGATTGAGATGATAGATTAGGTATAGATCAAGCCTGCTCTCTTTCTCCCCCCCTTAACCCCCCACCCTCCCTTTTTGCCTCCCCAAGTGAGGCTAAAACCCACTTCACGCAGTCCCAGTCCTCTGACATACCCAGAGACAGAGCACGTCCAAAGCACAACAAGCCCCAATGCAGCGGCGCTTTAGGGTTTAGGGTTTTCTTTCTAAGCCCTTCGATGCACTTGTTCCCTGTCCTGGATTGTTTCTTGCCTGGGATAGACATTAGCCCTTGTGGGCCTGGATTAGATTAAGAGGGTTTGAAAATGTCATGCTCTGTTACTCTCTAAGAGAAAGGAAACCAAAGAATAATATCTTGGACAAGCTTAGTTGAGAATCTTGTAATCTAGGAAGGCCGGTACAGCCCACAAAGTTCTCAAAACAGAGAACAGTTCCTGTTATATCTCGTCTGAGAAACTAAGGCAGTTACTAAACTTCTATGCGAGAGTTAAAATTCTACCTTAGAGGCTACTCATATTGTAAGGGTTTTATTGAGGACTCCCACAGAAACTGGAAAAAATCTGCAAGTCTAACCCCAGGAATTTTAAATTCTCTAATTAATCACACCTGTAATGTAAAGTGAATAGGTAGATAGTATTAACAACTTACGCAATTAAAAAAACATACTAAGAAAACTAAAAAAAGAAGCAAACAATACAGAAATAATGAACTAATAAATTCATAATAAACTGGCAAAATCTGATATAAAAATACAAAAGGAAAAAATAGGGAAACTAAACATTGAGATTGAAGGGAAGTTCACTTAATTATCATTAAACAAATTACATTACATTCAATTCCAAAGAATTACCAAAACTTTAATAGAAAATCAAAAGCATAAGATGGAAAAACCAAAAACTTACCAGAGGATAAAGAATATATTTCATGACCCTAATGTCTAATATTAAACATCAAGAACCAAATCCAATTCACTAGTACAATATTTCTTAAACTATTTCTTCTTGCCCTGCTTAGTGTGTTAGACGGCCCGTCCATGATGACCATCAGATTTTTGGCTCCCCTTAGAGAATTACTGCTGACAGTCATAGCAGAGCATTGTCAGTTGCTTAAAGAACCGGTGGCAATCCATCATGAGACACCTCACAAACCATATGCAACCCTTTCCCATTGAATGCAATGGTAGGTCGGGACCCAAAAAACTGCAACCTGCAACTTATTTTTAGTTGTGACACATAGTTTAAGAAACTATGCTCTAGTAGAGATAAAATCAAAAGTAATCCAGGAAGTACAAAGTGCAAAACCTCAAGGAAGTTTAATCCTTGAAGAGTGTGGAAAAACAATAAACAGTTTGATCAAATCTGGTGTACGTGACAAAAGCCATGCAGACCCTGTCTTGTCCATAGTGCACATGACAAGTGCAACTTCTTTTTTCTCCTAACGAACAAAAAACCACAAGTGACCAACTGATGAACTAAAACCACAAGTGACCAACTGATGAACTTAAAGGATGTGGTAAATGCTGATCCAAGCAAAATGTTGTAAGATGTAACGGTTTGAAATTCTTGTGCAACTAAAGTCATAAGACAAAGACCCTATAAAAGATTTGGGACACCGACCCCTCGAGGCAGACGAAGGGCAGGTGTCCTAGGACTGTGCTTCTCTGTCATCTTACCTTTGCCTGGTGTGTATTAATAAAAGATTTTTTACTAACTTTAATTATATCTCTCTGTCTTCAGTCACAAGAAACGACACTATAGAAAAAGTGTCAACAAGAGGGACACAAAACACTGCCTTAACACAGAAATATGGCTAGAGGCATCCATTTTATTTATTTATGGGTGACTGCACTAATTATTATTTGCAGCATCTTGGAATTAGAAGCCCCAGTTATCTTAGGCTCTAATCTTGATTGGAATAGGTGAAAGTGACAATTATAATGGAGTTAATTATAAAATCAAAAGAAAAAAGCAAGAGAGATAAAAAATATGGAACTACAGCAAAACGTTGAGCCCCATTAGAATTATGACACCCTAAATGAGATTTTACTGCCTTCAATGCATTTATCCAGATTAAGGATACTAATAATTTAATTGCTATTGTAAAAAAGAAAGCAGACACAAGCATAACAATTTGGGGTTTCCAGCCCCGTACACTGAAAAATAATCCACAATATGAATTATTATGGTAAAAGTACATGAAAAACAATCAGTATGGGTTTTGACAGTTCAAAGATGGCGTCAGCGGAGTATTTATGTAGGAGGGGCCGGAAGTGGAGGAATGCTGGGTAGGAGCTGTGGTGGATGATGGGATTGATGACGTCATGGGTAAGAGTATGAGGAAGGGCGGAAGTAGCGTACTGCGGGAAGCTGTAGGAGGTAGGCTCATGGCGGTGGTGCATCTTTTCTTCTGTAAGAAACAAAGAGAGAAAGGTTAGTACCCTGCCACTCCCTCCTGGCGTATGTCTTCCCGATCGTATTAAGGTCCGTCCGCGGCCCCCTACTCGCGCGTGCATGACACTATATACTAATACACAGTAACAGCATTGTTGGAACCAAATGTCTATTTTGGGATCCCATGTCTTGGTTTACCAAGCAACCCTAAAAGTTACACATATGAATAAGAAATACCCAAGTTTAATTTCTGGGCTGTTCACTGTCTAAGTGCAAATTCCCCTCATGTCTGTTATGCCTGCCTGAAAACAGGTATGAAAGAATTTTGATTAAAGGATCTGGAGATGAACTCTTAAACTGGAATTGGGCCAGAAAAGTAAAAAAAAAGGAGATAAGGGTATCAAGTTGTGAAACCAAATTGCTAAAATGGAAACATAATCAAGAAATTACAAGTCGTTATTTTTAGAAACTGCTACAAAAAATGTTGAATTTTTATCCATAAACTTGGATACCATGGCCACTGAACTTTTTGCTTGAAAGCATCCTTTGTGTAATGTCACCACAGGGAACCTCTGGGAATATGTTTCCAGCAAAAAAACCTTATGACGGAACCAAAAAATTGCAGCAAATCCTGTAAACAAACCATAATGTTAATAAAAATGAACTTCCCTCAAAATAAATAAGGTCACAAATTAAAAAAATAATTTGGAAGCCACATAATTCATAACTCCTAAAAATATACTCTAGACTGTGGAGAAAAAGAAATAATTTTAAGTTGAAAACTTAATATTTAAAATCTACCATGCAATCAATATTCACTTTCCACTTTGGTTTACTACCAAAGAAATGCATAATAAGATAATTGGCAACTAAAATTACGCTAAAAACATGTGTGTTCATAAGAAGATCCTGCAATGGACTTCTGTTCCATTCTTGAGTTGTGGCCACTGCTGGGAAAGGCTCCGTCTCCTCAAGACCTCTTCTCAAGAACTGGATAAAAAGAAAAGGGAAAGGATTGACTGATGAAACATTTCATAATGGAGTATTTTAACTGTGTCAGATCAGCTCTGCTATTATTAGTTTAGCACTTTCAAACTTCAATATATCTACAGTGGAAAATATAGATACATGGAGATCTGTCAGTTTTGTCCCGTGCGTCCTTCAGTTCCACCCCGGAGGGTAAACATTAACATTATACAAAGTTATTGTCTGTTATACCTGCATTTTTATCACTTTTTTATCAGTATATTGCTGCTGGATTATGTGAATTTCCCCTTGGGATTAATAAAGTATCTATCTATCTATCTATCTATCTATCTATCTATCTATCTATCTATCTATCTATCTATCTATCCATCTATCTATCTTTAAATAAAACCTTCGAGTAAGCCAGAGTCAAGAGCCAAGATAATATTTTTGATAACATTTTTGTAATTTTTTTACGGTATTGATATATTGATACATTCATCCTATCCATCCATCTGTTAATTTTTCAGATTCATTTAGTCCAATTCAGGGGATTTTTAATGGCAAAGTATTAAAAAAAGTAATAAACTTAACTTTGAAATTCAATTAGTTTTAATTATATAGAACAGTTTTCACACTCTTGGCATCCTGTTCAGTATTAGTTTCTGCCTTCTTCCATTTCTTTTGGGATAATGATCTTTTTCCTCATGATCCTGCAGTCTTTAAAGGCTCATTTGGATGACAGACAGATTCAACTTTTATAGTGCTGGCATTTTGACCAGAACTGGTTTCTTACATGTGGTCAATGGACCCAGGAGGGGGCTGTAATGGAAAATTAACTGAGAATATGGGTAAGCATACAGTATGGATCTTGTGCATGCTAAAGTGTTTTAAAAATATGTAAAGGCAGGGTACTGTGGATACTGTAATACCAGGTGTAAAATATTTATTATCAAATTAAAAAAAAAACAAGTGTGTGTATTAGTATTGTGTGTGTGGTGGGGTGTTAAAGAAATTACATCTTATCTGGGGTTGACTGCTGAATTCCACCTGAATTTGTTGTGACATATTAAAAAAATGTTAGACAGATGTTTGTCCTCCATGCAGTAAATAATGTACATGAAACTCTTGTAATGTTTTTGATTAGGAACATTTCCGATTTGAAAGCATAAAATAAACAAAATTCTGCTAATAGTTTATGTTGTTAGCTTCAGTGTGTTGTAAATTCTCAGCAGATATTTTACATCAAAGCTTTGTAATCAAACTGAAAGCAGAATGTTATTGACATCTGATCAATATGTTCAGTGATGACTTGCCCTTGAGAAAAAAGGTATGTCATTGCTGGATTTCCAGCTACTAGACCACATGTAGACAGTTTTCCTCTTTAAAGCGATTTTGATTGTCTTAAAGAAATATAGATCTTCTTCTTGAACTGCTTGGCAAATTGGCTCTTTCCTGCGTCTAATTTGGTAGTAATTTTTTATGTTATTTTTTGATTGTGGGAAAACAGCTCTGTAAATGTAAGCACATTTTTCTCTAACATTATTTTAATAAGAATTTAATATTACAGAAAAGATGGCACAGTGTTTAATACCACGGCTTCACAACCTCAGTAGGCTAAGTTTGAATTCTGGCATGGCCATATTTTGTGTGGTTTACACATCCTCCTGTCTATATCTGTCTATATTGGTTTTCCACTTAGAAATTAGTATTTCCTTCCACTGCCTAAAAATGTACAGCTAAGCTAACTGGCACCTTAGAACTTCCCCCATGTGGGTGTTTGAATTAGCGGGCACTGCAGTTGACTAGTTCTCTGTCTGGGATTGCTTCACTCCTTCCTTGTATTTGATGAAGCTGGAATAGCAGCCAGCAACCCTAAATTTGAATAGGTAAGTTTGAAAATGCCATGTAATGCTGCATTAAAGGTGGATTGATGAGCAGTGGCTAATTGGAAGTCCTGAGTTGCAATCCTAAGTCTGTGTTGGTCTTCTTCTAGGTACTCTGATTTTCCTTCCAGGCGTGTATGTGTATTAGGTTAGAGTGCGCTACGAAATAGAGCAATTCCCAGTTGGCCTTGTGCAGGAAATATAGTGTATGGTTCACAACAACCAAGAATTCACATTAAGCAGGATAACAAAATGAATGGATTGATTGGTAAAAGTCATGCCCACATAGAAAGGTGTTAATTTCCTTCAAATTATTGTAAGAAATGTAGATATTTACCTGAAATAAAGACAAAACACAACATTCACACAAGCTTCCCAAATTCAAGAACATCTTTTGACAGAATCATTCTGTTTGACAAAGCTTTAAACTCAGAACTAGATTGAGTTTATTAGTTACTTACTGGTGTATAACTAACTTTATTTGATGTACTGTACAAAGCTCTAATAAAGCAGTAATGAATCTCTACAGAGTGGGATATTAAAACCTAGTTACATATTAGTAAAAATAGTGCAAGGGCTTTACTTGGTCTTACTAAACATTAAGGCCCAGCAGACATTAAACTAGAGTATAGTACTACTTTTGAGATACATTCCATAATCCACTTCATGGTGGCTCAAAACATGGATTGGATCATGAAAACCCAACAATTCCACAGTGAGTTTATTTTAGTAAATAGCCTATTATGTATTTGTTGTTTATTTGAACATTATTAATTGCATTATTGTTAATAAACAGCATACAAAACAGCCTTTAAAATTTAATTTGAATTACTTTCTTATTTCACATATAATGCTTTCTTCTGCACTGTTCCACAGTCTTCATATTAAATCTCATGCTGCAGTTTGACACATCTTCACTGATATAACCTGAAGTCTTTTGTACACCTACTGCATATAAAACCTGTAGAATATGACAACTCAGCATGAAGGCAAACATGTAAGTCTTCAGTTGGTCAGTACTCCAGATATTCATCCCCTGTTTATTTCTACCTGCCTGACCCACAACTATCTTAAGGTCATATCTATGTCATTTTTGATGATGTTGAGAGCTCTCCTCTTATAAACACATTTGAATGTCTCCTACAGTGCCATGCCTATTAATACCTGTAGCCCAGCTTCATAGATGAGCCAGAATTTTCTGAAAAATTCATGGATTAAGTCGTGATACTTTGCCCTCTTCCACTTGTTGACTTCCTTCCTAAGGACATATCAGCACAAGAAAACTCAGATCACAGAGAAAATGTAGCTTGTGCGATGCGGTGCGAAATTTGAATTGTATTTCCATGCTAGCCTTCACTTGCTAGTCTTTTGTCAACCTGTTGACGCCTACTTCTGGGCTGGTGTCTTTCCCACTTCTTTTGATGAATATGATTAACTGCATAACAGGTTGCAGATGCTTGTTCTCCGTGATGCCTTCACATATGATGTTTCCAAAAACTTTCAGCGCCTGATAATAGTCTCAACAATAACATCCTTCTCTTGAGGCTATCAAGCCAATAGCTTAAATACTGTATGCTTCAGCACTCCCTTCTTAGGGCATTATTGACATGGTGTTACAACCTCACCTGAAAAGAAAATATTGAATGGACCAGGAAGGCTATCATAGGCAGATTGAATCATAAACTTCACTCAATTAAGCTTGGCTTTCCAATAGTCTGATCAAGAGATGTTACACTTCTCAGCTTGCTCCTATCTTACTCTTACACCTTGCTGCTCTATTACTAATACCCTAAATCAGCATTTTTCAACCTTTAAGTATTTGCGACCCGAGTTTTCATAACAGTTTTAATCGCGGCCCCCTAACATGTAGATGCATATTTTATTAAACCTACTTAACTTTTATTGACATTTATCTAACTTTATATCTATTGTTCTAGTATCAGAATGTAGTTTAAGTTAATTTGTTTTGGTTTCAACAGATTTTTTTTCATATTTTTGATTCTTGTTTTCTTTTTTTCACATTTTCGCACCCCCCCTTTTTGTTACTTCGCGCCCCCCTAGGGGGGCCCGCCCGACAGGTTGAGATCCACTGCCTAAATAGTCTTTTGTTACCCTTGATCCTACCTTCAGCAGGTTGATTTTGCATTGTTCATTTCTTTCTTCTGCACAATATCAAGTTTTTGAAATGTTGCCCAGACTGATCACATCAAGTCACTGTACCAAAGTCAAAGTTCTTTCTATTCCAATGCTTCCTATGCACTCCATTTCCTCTTGGTCCCTACCTAATCTATGCCTAATAATACATTATATTACAGGATTGTCTTATACAGATGCCCATGCACTCCTTGCTCAAATTGCTAAATAGAAGCGTCATCTTCTTCCTCTGCCTACTACACCTATGGTGAAGTGGCAGCCCCAACTATATTTCAAGCCGAAGTTTCAAGTTTACTTATTCATTAATAAGCTAAACAAACCAAGACATTCATTGCAATGATCTGCAATGATTGGTGTATATTCTAATAGTTTGAAATCACAAAGTAACATTAATAGGTACACATCATCTGTTTCTCAGATATTACCCAGCCCAAAATATTGGATGCATGAGAAGGTTTGCGTCATTCTATGGGTGTAGGTTGCAGTATTCGTAACAGGCTGTAAGGTGGAACAAAGAGCAGCTACAAGCAATCTCATTGCTGTCATCAAAAGAGTTAAAAAACACATACCGTATACTTCACCAAAAATATTGACCACTGATGCATGTGGCAAGGGAAATTAGTCATCACAATTAAAAAAGTAAGCCTAGTTGCAGAAATGCTACTCTACCTATGAATTAAATTACTGTTATGCCCTGTTAAAATAAACAACACACAGTTGCTGGGCCAGGTGGAATACCTCGCCACATGTTCAAGTGTTCACATATGCAAGTCAATTGTCTTTACTGACATCTTTAACATTATTATGCCTCAGGCTGTGTTTCCTGTTTCAAGTCCATCACCATTCTAAGATGTTGCCCATAACCTTTCTGAAAGACTACCACTCTGCCACAAACATACATTAGTCATCAGAAAGTTGTTTAGAGATTATTTATGTCACATTATCAAGTCAAGGGCCATATTTCTATCTCTACAACGCACAATTTTCCCATCATTCCAATGACAAGCCATTGTGCTGACTTATCTGGATGAAAAAAATATATGTCAGAATGCTGTTCTTTGATTTCATATATCTGTTCACTGCCATTGTTCCACAAAAATTCAAACTGAGCATTCTAAAACTTAACATCATACCCTGCAACTGGGTCTTAGATCTTACTTAAAATCTCAGACTGTTATGATGATAGTGCATTTTACCTCAGTATTGGCATTCCCTAGGAATGTGTGCTCAACCCACTTTTTGTTCTCTTTTCACCCATGACTATGTAGCTGAAAGCAATACTATTTCAGTTATCATGTTTTCTCTTAAAACTACAGTCATGGGCATTATTTACAATAACAGCAAGACAGCCTACAGAATGGTGGTCGAGCTGTTTGGAATCTGGTGTGTAGACAATAATCACCCTCTCAGTGTCAACAAAGACAAAAGCAATGATTACTTCCTCATACACATAAATAGTAATTTTTTAGAAGTTTTAATTTTCTGGTTGTGCACCTTTCATGGGCACTCAACCCTGCATAATTTGTGAAGAAGGAATACAAGTGTCTAGGGCGATAAATTATCAGCTGTCTCAATAAATGCACTATAGAAACAGAGCCTCCTGACTAGTTGCATCACTGTCTGCTATGAGAATTTTATATCACAGACCAAAAGACTATATTGGGACATCACTGCCATCCATCCAGGACACCTACAAGAACAGAGCCAAAAGGAAGGCTGTACATATTTTAAAGGATCTCTTATGCTTCAATCCTGCGGTATCAAAACCAGCACAGAAACCATAACACCACCTGAAATTTTTATTGAGATTAGACTAGATTACATCCTATGTCTGTTCCTATTTTTAATAGCCGTAGATTTTGTCATGAAGAACTGCGTAGAGGAACCCTGTTGTAAAATCCAGTAGTCGGGTCGTCTACTAACAGATTTAGACTTCACAGGTGACCTGGCCCTGCTAGCATACCTGCATACTACTTTCAAGAAAGTACGGTCAAAGCATATGATATTATTTATCTTGACTTTCAGAAAGCATTTGATAAGGCACCAAATGAGAGGTTGGGCATCAAATTAAAAGAAGTGGGAGTTCAGAGTGGTTCCACATGGGTCAGTGCTAGGGCTGATGCTGTTTTTAATATATATAAATGAATTAGAGAGGAATATAAGTAACAAGCTGGTTAAGTTTACAGATGATACAAAGATAGGCGGATTAGCAGATAATTTGGAATCTGTTATATCATTACAGACGGACTTGGATAGTATACAGGCTTGGGCAGATTTGTGGCAGGTGAAATTTAATGTCAGTAAATGTAAAGTACTGAATGTTATATAGCTCGATGTGTGGAGTGCAAGTCCAAGGAGGTTATGCTCAACCTTTATAATGCACTGGTGAGGCCTCATCATGAGTACTGTGTGCAGCTTTGGTCTCCAGGCTACAAAAAGGACATAGCAGTGCTAGAAAAGTTCCAGAGAAGAGCGACTAGGCTGATTGCAGGGCTACAAGGGTTGAATTATGAGGAAAGATTAAAAGAGCTGAGCTTATACAGTTTAAGCAAAAGAAGATTAAGAGGTGACATGATTGAAGTGTTTAAAATTATGAAGGGAGTTAGTACAGTGGATCGAGACTTGTATTTTAAAATGAGTTCATCAAAAACACGGGGACAAAGCTGGAAACTTGTTAAGGGTACATTTCGCCCAAACATTAGGAAGTTTTTATTTACACAAAGAACGATAGACACTTGGAATAAGCTACCAAGTAGTGTGGTAGACAATAAGACTTTAGGGACTTTCAAAACTGAACTTGATGTTTGTTTGGAAGAAATAAGTGGATAGGACTGGCGAGCTTTGCTGGGCTGAATGGC
This sequence comes from Polypterus senegalus, assembly GCF_016835505.1. Classification (NCBI taxonomy): domain Eukaryota; kingdom Metazoa; phylum Chordata; class Cladistia; order Polypteriformes; family Polypteridae; genus Polypterus; species Polypterus senegalus. The sequence continues at coordinate 96,322,140 of NC_053163.1, read as the reverse complement.
CTGTTCTTGTCTAGAGTGTTCTAATGTTCTCATGGAATACAACCTAGAGAGGAAAGCAATGAAAATGGAACTACAAATAAAGGGAGAAAAGCCAGAGATATGACGATTGGCCAGCAGCTTCAAGCAATCACTGTGAGAGACAGGAGAGTGAAAAAAGTTGATAGATTTCCCTATTCAGACAGTACCATGAACAGAACTTCAGACAAAGAATTCATTTCCAAGTATGCATTGGACGGCATTATCTGTCTGTCAGTGGCATGAACAAGATCTGTTCACTGAGCACTGTCAACATGTTCAAGAAGATCAAGCTGTATATGTCCACTGTGGTACTAACCAGGGCTGTCTTAACAGCATTATAGGTGTCTGGACAAAGCAGTGCACTGAGGCCCCTACCTACACAACCACTCAGCAAGTCACAACATACATAGATTAGTATGGGGCCCCGATCATGCCCATCATGCCCATGTGTTAAGATGGCCCTGATACTAACTGCCATTTATGCCAGTGAAACATGGACAAATTCACGCTACATTTCCCATAAGATGAACATATTCCACAAATGTTCTCTCAGAATAATATTCTGAATTTTGTAGAGAAGGCATGTGGCAAATTAGGAGGGCGTCAGATAAGCACAGGTGAGGTCATTTTGCGACATCGTTAAGGAGTACAGACTTAGATTTGCATGGGACTCCTGCTATCAAGGCCAGTCAGTGTTGCACTAAAACGGATTCCATCAGGAGGAAGCAGAATATGAAGAACAAAACGGACCTGGAGAGACACCATAAAATAAAAACCCTTGAAGAGCTGATGATGACAATTGAGACTGCCAAAGAGAATGCACAGGATAGAAATAGATGGAGATCACTAACTAATTTACTAACTTAATTTTGCCTCTGTCATTTTTGTTTTCCTATAATCTCCTAGATGACAGTGTAGTATGCAGCCCAACACAACTAGACACAAGAATATTTTATTTGCCACTCCTAACAGAATTCTAAATGGTGTACCATCCCTAGATGATAGTGCTTAAGGTTTACCTACCCACTGTACATTCTTATACATTATCTGTATCAGAACACCTTCATGCTCACAATTTTTTATATTCATTATAGTTTTTATTTATATGACATGTTATATTTTTAGATCTCACTGATTTTTCAGGAGCATTGACTGCTATATGCTGTCATGTCTGCACTTGCAGTCTCTTGTGCTGTGTTTAATATTATTGTTGTGTGGATGTTATGTCTTGTGGTGTATTGTACAGTACATCTAATGCTGTGCTGGTTTAGTACTTTGTAGTTTTCACTTTAGTTATTCATATGTATACTATCTTGCTTGAATGTCATTATTGCATCAGACCTAAGGAAAAACAGCATACTTGTGTATAGCTGAAATGACAAGTTGACTAAATATTCTAAATTATTCTTCCACACAAAAATGTTTTCCATTCTCTTTAATCCAATTCAGGATTGCAAAAAGCTGGAACATTTCCCAGCAATATCATATGGTAGAGCCTCAGAGGGCAGGCTCCCACCCACACTCCCTTCTTCATCTATTTATTTTCTGCTTTGCTTATCCATCTCAGGTTCATTGGAGAGCTAGCATCTTTCTCCATCACATCAGATGCAAGGCAGAAAATACCCTGGGATAGGGTTCCAATCCACTTGCATACAGTGAAACATCAACACTCAGTCATAAAGAAACAATTTAGAATAGCAAATCAATCCAATTTTTGTGATTTGGAAGAAAACTCCCCACACACAGGTAGAATGTTAAAACTCCACATTGACAGTGAACTATGCCAACAACTGAACCCACTGCCATGGACTTGAAGTGCATGTCACTGAAACCTCAACTCTTAAAGCATTTGGTTCAGAATGAAATATTTACTTCCCATAATCAACGTTGGGAAGTACGAGAGCAAGAAAAATAATTTCTTATGTAAAGTTTTAGAGCCAAGCATTTAGTTTAAAATACTGAATGAACTTGTACATTTGAATTTGTACAATACCTATGTGTTTTGGGTTAAATATGAGAAGGCTTTTTTACATGTTCACTTTGAAGAATCAAAAAAAAAATGGAGGAAAATATATGCAATTAAAAAAAAAAATACAACAGAAACGCAAAATCAGCAATGACTTTCACCCCATTTGATACATCTCTGTAAAAATAGTTCCTTGTCTCTCACAGTAGATTTTGCTGCTGTAAGCGCTGTATTCTCTTAACAACCCTAGACATTCATCTTGGGTCAGTAAACTCTGGCTCAGTTACATTGGATAAATCAAAAGATAAGTCAGCAAAAAAAAGGGCTTTACAGCATCAACTCCACTACCGAAAAATAAAGTTGTCACAATTCACAGCACCCTGCCAAACACTCGCTGAACAGACAAAAGAGTAGATGCACATCAGTAATTGTAGCCTGCAACATTAAGTCAAGATGTTAATGAGGACACAGCCACAATAAACAAGATGATTGCTAGCGGTGGCAGAGTGATTAAAACTGGGATGCGGCACAGAGTTGAGAAGATTCATATCTTGAATAACAATTTGCTGGAGGCACTTAAGTGAAAAAGAATATGGCCAGCTAAACAGAGCTCAGGGACTGGTTTTGTATACTGACCCATTTTCATTTAATTTTCAATAGGTACCGCTATTGATTTTTTTACACATCTTAGGGACATTTCTACCCATTATGGTTCAAGACGTTACGTGCTGCCTTTATTTTTATTCAATGAAATCTCCAGGTTTTTATGGTATATTTGAAGAGCTTACAGTAGGTACTGCATACAGGTTTGTTGATAGCTATGCTCCTAATCAAATCCTTTTTGTCATCTGTGATATGGTTTTCATTAAAATGTTCATCCAGTTTACTTCAGTTTGTACCCTTCATTTGTGTTACATATATTCTCATACACACTTTTCCAGTTGATTGTTGCATGGGTCTGGAGCCTCTTCCACCAGTGTTTGGTCCTCAGCTACTGAAGGTTCCGTCTGTTCTACTGTGTTTAGTGCACTGTCCAGGAAACTGTGCTGCTGGAAATTGTTGTTTTTAGGATTTTAGGATGGCATACTTGAAATGGGATGTTAAGATGAGGATTAATAAGCTGTGTTTTAAATGAATAAAAATAAGTACTTAACCTCTACTGAACAGAATGCATACTATAAACATAACACTATTCACTATATAAATAATAGTTTTCTAATGCTGTGGCAGCCTCCTTCTAATTTTTATTTTTTCTTCAACATGAGATAAATGTGTTGCACAGTGTATTAAGTCATTTTGTTTTTTCCTCAGCTTGATGAAGAATACTTCTCTACTGGTACTTCTACAGCAATTGCAAACTAAACAGTTGGACCCGATGCTTAGATTATAGCACAATCACGTCACGTCAAATCTATTTCATCAGTCCTGGTGTGTCCTTCATACAATCTAAGATGGGAACTGAGTGGTACACTGGTTACAACTTCCGTACTCTTAAGATCACTCATGGCTCAGTTGTTATCTGTCTGTCTGCTTTTGACTATAAAATAGCTTGAGTGTATGTGTGTGTGCATTCGTGTGTATGTGTGTTTGTCCAGCACCTCATGCATCTGACTTCAATATTTCAATATTTGATCCTGAGAAATTCATGTAACTGACCTGTGCTTTAGTGATAAATTACATTGTAGAAGATAGTGGGTGCCCTCTTCCATCTCCTGATTCACACTCTTAAAGCACCCTGGTCTGTCTTCTTTCCACCAATTAAACCAATATCCATGTCATCTCCCGGCTCTGAGCTGATTGGAGGTGTGGACAGAAGGAACTTTTAAACCCCAGCCAGGTAACACATCTGGGGTCAGACATTTTCAAAGGACCTCGTGGGGCCATCATTGTAGAACTTCATAAATAGACCAAAGTGTTGCTGCAGTCCTTAATCTCCAGTTTACATTTAAAAGGGCAGATGACCACTAGATACCTTGTCCACCATAATAGGTCTCAAGAGAAGCATATGTAATACGTGAAGATGTCCCCTACTTGACAGTAGAAAGAGAGAGACAGAGCGAGTATCCAAACAAATGAACACTTTATTTTTATTGCAATCTATCCTTTTCCTACCCAAAGATAAAATTCAAATGAACATGAGCAGAATAAATAAGATTGTTCATAAAATTAATAAATTGAAAAATTTCGACCAAGAGGCAAGGTAGAGTGAAACCAATGCAACTGCAATGCTAACAGTTGTTAGCTGTGGTCCTTCACTTCTTCAATATATTAGACTCAAATCCCTGACTCTGCATATTTGGCATATACTTGTTTTGTGTGTGTGTGTTTTTCTGGATGCCCTCCTACATGATAGGGATACATGTACTCTATAACAGACTGTCCCCAAGTCCAGTGTTGGTTCCTAGCTTACAGTTAGGATAGTGTTGAAAATTGTTCAAAAGATGTCTGACTTTTCTAACATATTCCATCATAACACTGTTTTTATCATCAAAAATATGACTCATCAGAGTAAACCCATATAGTATTAATAATTTTCTGTATCCCAGTGGACATAAATAACAAGTTTGGTTTATTATTTATTTCCTTCCCTTTTCAAATGAACATTTTGAGCACTGTACACAATGCTGGTTATCATTCTGTACAGAATACACTAGAAAGGAAACTGAATTAACGTGGAGGTACTTGACAACAGTGGGAGGAAAGCCAAGTCCCCAGAGTAAAAAATGCAATTCAGACTTTACAAGAATATAAATGTCATTCAGTGATTCGCCTCTTAAACCCAAGAGCTGTGAGGTAACCATACTAAGTGGTACACCACTAAAGCCAAATGTTTGCTTTAAAAGTAATTACTACATATTTAGGGAAACCTTGATAATTGAATAGATGTATGATATGGAGTCTGATGCTCATAAATAAACAAATTAATTAATTTCTGTAAACTAATTACCTGTGTATAAACCTGCTTTCCTTAATGCCTTTTTACACATCCAGGGTTGCCAAAACATCTCCAGAACTCCGCCAATTCCCCATCTCCCCAATGTTCACCTTGTTCGTAGGCAGAGAGCTGTCGTGGCTTTAACTATCACATAAGCATATTCTTTCTTAATGAGAGAAAAGGATTAGGTTTAAGGGGTTTTCTGGCTTGTGTTGATCCCGATAAGACACCCACTGCAATAGCTGGCATTGAACTGCTTTTCTTTTCCTTGTAATCTTCAGTCTTTTGAACTGTGTGAATGTAAAGGCGTCACTGAGTTAATCCAAGCAGTGTCAGATAAGGTGGAGAAATAATGTTTACTCTCTTGCCTCAACACAGAATAACAAGCAAGACCACCTGTGGCTGGATTCAATGACTTTCAGCTGCTCTAATATCAGTGATTAGAGACTGCCTCCGATTTCAGCTGATTTGCATTAATTACATTGCTAGAGGACCCAGTGTTTCTCCCGTTAGAAAAAAACTTGATTTTGAAAGCACAACACGTGCAGGTTGCCTCAAGTTAGAAACATTACCTAATAATTTTCCTTGATGTCTAATGTGTCAAAAAAGAGAAATGATTTGTTGAATTCTGAGAGTCTAAAAGGAACATAGGAGAAACTGCTGAAGCAGGTAATGCCAATATATTTTAAGGGAAACACCAGAAGAAGAAATCATTTTTAGGATAACTACATGCTTAGCAAGGCGGTCTATATTTGTATCTTTTTATGGAATTAGAGATAAACATATTATAATGAGTACTGAGGTTAAATAACTAAATTATCCAAAAAATAGCAGTTCAGCCCAATAACGGGTACAATAATGAACTGTAATTCCTGCACAAACCTAATGCCCAATAATACTTTTGTTATGGGCTGTAAGGAAGTGCCTTGAAAAACATCAAACATGCAGTTGTGACAAGATAGCTAGTGTTGTGTAAGATGGCTAGTATCCCATATCACCCTCTCTCAATGTTGTTCCCTCCCCGTTTACAGGCACAAGACTAAATTCTGCACGAGGTTTCTGTTTAAACTCTCTCTTAATGTCTATGCCTGTCTTATTGAATGTTCTCATGGTTAGTGGAATGCAAGCATTCCCCATACCTTTCAAATGGGTAGATGTCAGTTAAGAATTTAGCTCCACCTGTCTGAAGGGCAGTCTGCCAGCTGCTACAATATTTTATGGAAATTCTTTATTGCAAGGAAGGTATGGATTATACCAAATAAAAACTATTCCAGAAATGGTTTTGATTTTTTTTTTAATTGAACTTAGCAGCAGTACGGATGGAAGACTGCTGAGAGACTATCACCGCTGTAGCTCCACCAACGCTTCTCCATCAATCCTTTGCAGAACTTGCCGCAGAGGCTACAATATATTTTATTACTCCTAGAGGGGAATTGTCTTTTTCTGGGGGTCAGAGTGCAGGGTCAGCCACTGTTCACTGCCCCTGGCGAAACTTTCAAATTAAGGGTCTTGCTCAAGATCATGGTAATGTTTGAAGGAATTGCTTAAAACAGGTCAGCCACTGAAAATCAGTTGGATTTTTTTCAGACACTTCACTTTTCCTCAGATATCCCGAAGATGTCCATGTTAGCCTAACTAGAAACTCCAAATTAGTCTGTTGTAAGTAAGTGAGAGTGTCTGGCAGTGTGTCCTACAGTGAACTGGAGCCCCATCCTAGATTGTTTCCCAACTCCCAAACCTGACCCAGATAAGTAGTTTGGAAAGTGGATTGATGGGTGACCTTTTGATTGGTTTCACAGGATTGTAAAAATATAACTTTTCCTTAGTAAACAAAAAAGAAATGCGACCAACCATAAGTCAACTGTTATTTTACCAGAACGACTCTGCCGTTATTCCAGTATGGTGGAGTAATCACAGAGATGCCTCTCAACTACTGAACATCTAAAGACCTTCTGTGAAACATTCAGTTAGGCTGCGTAAGGCCAGGGTGGTCAGGGCACCTCAGCTCTTCTTACAGCTAGTCAGATCCATGCTTTTGACTCTTCTCTACAAATAAAAAACCTGAATGAACTAGGAAAGGAACCATATACTTTTAAAATCACGTGGTAGTCTTTTAACTTGTAATTTGCAGTATTATGTATTGATAATGTACGCATGGTGTAACACAAAGTGGAATGACCTTCTTTTTTTCTTTGGCATGGCATGTAAGGTTTTGCCATCTTTAAGTGCATGTTTAATATGAAACCCTCATTCCAGTCAAAATAACACTGCCAAGACTGAAATGAATTTCTCTCTTGGTGTGTAACATCTGGGACTCTCCATCTGATAAGGCAGTATCAATCAAAGCTGAATGACAGTTTTGGTAGCACATTACAGAGTCTCAGGAGACTTAACTTGGTCTGTTTTATTCTCTTTCGGCAAGTAGTGTGATTGTAATGCAGATTTGCCAGCCTTAATGGACAAACATATGAAACAATTATCAACCAAAAGTCATGACTTTTGTGCACTCACTGCTGTAAAACTTAGTGTCAGTACCATATTCAGTGTTCTCTGTATTTCTCTGAATTCTCTTGAATTCTTTATCAGTCTTTGTCAGTGCATATATAAGACCAGAATCAATTGAGATTCATAAAGATTCTCTACAACCATAATATACGGGCCTTGGGGTTCTGAGACAATGTTAGTGGCTATAAATAGAATTGGTTTGTGTTGGGTTCCTACTCCTTTAGTCTTCTTGTTATAGGTCAGAATGAAAAATCTGAACACCTCAGTCATCTTTTAAAGATAATTTGATTATTGTTATTTACTTGTGCCTCCTACAGAAATACTATCACTGCCCTCTAGGATGTACAATTTAAGAGCACTTTTTTCTCTTAAGATCTTGTTTGAGCCCCTTAACATTCCAGCACACAAAAATATTAAATGCCACTTATAATATAGCTTTTATGCTTTAAGAATATTTGATCTTACCAAATTGTGACATTTATTACCAATTGCGTATTTTTCATTGTTGGGCATTGATACCAGTAAAACATTCAGTAAATTCTGAAAATAACAAAGTAGAGTAAGCACTAAATGAAAAAAGTAGAGAGCGATTTGCTCTCTATCCTTCTGTCTTGCAATCCCTTCATTCTCTCCCTGCAACCCCCTAACTATATTTCTACATATTCTAACTTGATTCAACTTGCATATATATATAAATATAAAAATACTTTAACTCGCAATGAAAATATGAAATACTATATGTGTTACAGAACAAGGCCATTTTTAAAGTGTATAAATCAAGGAAAAAACTAGAATGAAATTACAGCTGCATGAATAGAAGTTTCAGTAAAAGTATGGAAAAAAAGAACCAGAAAGAAATTTCAGGGCAAACAAGAGGCATGTCTACATTCATGTTGTGAAAGAGTTCTTTTTCTGATGATAGAAATAATGGTACACTCTTTGTCCTTATAGCTGTTTGTATTTTTCATGTTAAACCCGCACTAAAAGGTTAGCTAATTGCCTCATTTTTTCAAATGGTCATGTAATTAATTTCATATCTATTTTTTTTTTAAATAAATAACATTTGTACTTATTCGTTGGCTTTTGAGGTGCAAACAATATTTAAGAAGTACTTCAAGTGTGGTAAGTAATTTATATATTAAGATCCTGACCTTTAAGGCAGACATTGGGAACTATAAAGTGGGGGATTGATTTCATTTTTTCATAGGACCTACTGTATGTATTTTTCACACATGTATATTCATATGTTTAGTTTTTCTAGATATATAAAAAAGAAATGATGTGGTAATTTTAAAATTATGGGTAACTAAATTAACCTTGGGAAAATGGTGGAATCAGCTGGAAGAGGCAACTTTTGCATTTGTTGTTTTATGAAATGCCTTTTCTTCTTACCTACTTTGAAAGAAAGCATCCAAATCCAAAACAGTATATTTCCTTATTTCTTAAGGAAGTTAAATTTCATAACCACACATACTGTATGTTCTGCCTGAAAAATAAGTTTGATGATCTAACATCTCAAACTGTGGCCCCTGTCTGTGTGCCTTAGAGTAAAGTTTGCATTAAAGTTTTATTTATCTTGTGAGATTTTGACTAACACATCAAAACCCATTACAAAAGTCTATCCTCATGGCTTCATCCAGATTCTAATTGGTCAAATACGTAGGATGAATTAAAATTTGAATGTTACCTTAGCTACCATTGGCCATTTCTTCTCAATAAATTATTGTTCTCGTGTGACTTTTCCTTAAAAGTGTTTCCACTGATAAACATTAGCATATCATTAATCCCTTAACCTGAAAGTCTGCTTATCTATTAATCATATATAACTTTGTGTTTCCCTTGTAAAAACATTATATGTGGTAGACATTCTGCTGTTGTTAACTGCACATGTTGTGCTTGTTTTTTTTCTGGCAGTTAGAGGCATAACAATATAACTATCAAGCAAAGAGCCATTCATCTTTTTTCTAAATTCTATTTATTTTAAAATACTCACATCCTCTACCATTACTGCCAGACAGTTGGAGCAAGCTAGAGGCAGGGCTCCTCATTTAGAGGTTTATAGAGTCATTATTGACATGTGGACAGAGTACAATGACATTCTTACTTTCATGTGCTAATCAACATGTCACACGATTGCCATTTTAATGAACTCCTCCTTTCCTTCCTGTATATCCTTTTTGTCATGAGTAAGTTTTAATCTGTCAATAATTGGCAGTGGTTAAGTTATTAAAATATAATTAATGTTGGTGTAACATCTTTCTTTTGTCTTTATGTACAAAGAAAATGGATTTCTTTTTGTGTAAAGTAACATAGTTTTTTATTCATTTTTTATTATAGATCAATGTGATGTTATACTGTGCTAATATTATTTGTCCATCCACTTATCAGTTCTTTCACCCATTTATCCAGTTTAGGGTCATGCCTACCCTGGCAGCACTAGGTGAATAACAGTAGCCATTACTGGACTCAGGGTGGGTCAAAATTATGTTAACACTAAAGGATTATTTTTATGTTGACCACACCTTTCCAGGTCAATGAAAAGGTTGTGGTGGACAATTGCCATGGCCTCCACACTCCCCTGATTTGACACCCTGTGACTTCTGGTTATGGAGTATGGTGAAGGAGCATGTGTATAGCAGAACATTGTGTGATATTAATGACTTGAAGGACAGAATACGGATTATGGTATCATATATTCCCTTGTCCGGGCTTTAAATTGTACTGTTGTTCATTGGTTTTTGTGTATTGAACATGATGGCAAACAGGTTGAGACATTCCTGTAAATCATCTTGCACATATGAAGTATGTTTTGTGAATAAATTGTTTCCGCCATTCAAATGTTAACATAATTTTGACTCACTCTGTGCAGGATGAAGTAAGATCTGAATGTTACCTTACCTGCCATGGGTCACTACAAATTCACTACAAATTATTACTCAATTAGCCCGACATGCATACCCCTGAGTTATAGTAGGAAAACCAGAGTGTAAAGTAAAAGCAAAAGTCAGAGGAAAAGGAAAAATTTGCAGACTCCACATAGGCAATGACCAGACCAAAATTTAAAACAAGAACTCTGGAGTCGTGAGGTGGTAGCATGCAACAGCTCTTGAATTTTCCTTTGAAATAACTAAATTATTTGATTGTGTACCTTCAAATCAAAGACTGCTTCATGTGTTTATTTTTAGGGTAATGTAATCCATCTATCTACTTCTTCATTACAGGTTTTCAAATCCTATCCTGTCAGTTCACCCCATGCACCAATGTGGAGTCATTATTTAACTTAAACGTTTTGGGAAGTAGGAGAAAACCAGGAAGAGGAAATATGGAAAAAAAAAACAATATATGCAGAACCGACAATAAAACCCAAGTCTGAGAGATCTTTGGCATCAGTATTAACCTCTGTGCCCTCCTATACTAATTTCATATCTTGTATATCTTTTTGTACCTTTTCTGTCAAAGCCTTTTCTTTTATTGATGCACCTGTACTCTGACTTTAAAATGTATTCTCTAAGAGCTTTGTTCTGTTTCACATGTTATATTTGCTTTTTAATACTCTATGCTACACAGTATTTTTCAAACTGGCTAATGCAGTCCCCTGAAGATTCACTAGGTTTTGATTCAGGGGCTATGGCAAGAAGGTCACTGGTAAACCCAGCACATTTCCTGTGAAAAATCCTTTGTAGAATTCAGTACTTTAAGACAAACCAATGGTGGTACTTAAAACAAATGTCAGCTCCTGTAAGTGGTAAGCCCAGCATAGAGGTGTAACATGACATTTGAGCAGTATGTGTCAATATATCTGGTTAGATTAAGTATTTGCTTTGAATAAAAAGATCTACTGTTATACCAAATCATGCCATGTGACTGCTGTTAGCAGAAACCTAGGTCCAAGATCATGAGTTACTTTGCAGCATTGGCCTAATGGGGGTCCCTGACTAGGAGGGCCTTGCCTTAAAAAAAGTTAGAAGATCCCTGCTCTGTCATACCCATCTTTTGCTGTCTGTCAGTAAACTATACTCGAATATTCTGCCTCTACAATGTCTTTCTATACATTTTGTGTGCTTTTAATCTGATTTTCATTTCCTCAGATACTTTCTTGAGTTTATCCATTTTCATTGAATTTATTTACATGTTGTTGTTACAGTGTATAAAATATTGCCATCTTTTGGTGATTCCTGTCAGTATTTCTGATTCAAATTGCTGACCCTTTATTCCCCTTTTTATTTTTCTCTCTCAACTTCTTCCTTTTCTTTGTTAAATTATTCTACATCACCTTTCATATTTAGACTTTGTCCCTATGTAATTTGAGTCTGAGCTGCATTTTCAGGCATACCTTCACTCCATGTACTGTATTATAAGCATGCAGAGATTTAATTGGATCATTGACCTTGGTCATCTTTCAAATCTGATTAATTATCAGGTTAAAAATGTCATTAGAGAAGCACATGAGACAAAGTAAAAATAGTTTCTTTTCAATTCATGTGCATTCTGCTATTTATTTGAAATGTGAGATTATTACAACACTTGGAATTTATCAGATAAACAGTTGTTACATGACATAAAAATGGCATTAGAAATGTCCAAGGTTTAATGTAAGTTCGAAACCCACAAACGGGTAGAGGGTAAGCAAAATAAAAGCACAGAAGAAACAGGGTGCAAGGCAGGAAGCAGCCCACACCAGTTCACTGCAGGGCCCTCTCACATGCAACCACATTCAAACAGAGCCAATCTAGAATTTCCAGTTAAACTACTAAGTGCATCTTGGGGGTTTTGGAAGGAAACTGCTTTTATGTTAGGTGTTTAAGGCTCTGAACTTCAAACCCTGAGGTTGAGGGTTCAAATCACACTACTGAGACTGTGTGATCATATGTAAGTCACTTGACCTACCTGTGCTCCAATTGAAAAACCAAAAGAAATGCAACCAGTTGTATCATAAATGTTGTAAGATGCCTTGGATGAAGGTGTCAGCCAAGTAAATGTGCGAGTAAAACATAACATTTACTTTACCTATATTAGTGATACCCCCCTCAGCATGTTTTCTTGAAATATTCCATACATACCCAGACTGATAAATATCTCCCCAATGTCCATAGATAATATAGCTATAAGCAAAACATATATTTACAGGACCTATAAAAAGAGATCACCCCAATGGGAGTTTTTACATTTTATTATTCTGCAGCATTGATGACAGTGGCTTCAACTTGGCTTTTTTGACATTAATGAATGATGAACATTCAAAAGTGAAAACAGATCTCTGCAAAGTGTTCCAAATTAAGTACAAATATAAAACACAAAAGAAGTGATTGTTTAAATAGTTTCCTACTTCAAGTCAGTGTTTAGTAGATGAACCTTTGGCAGCTGTGGTAGTGTTAAGTCTATGTGTGGATATGTCTCTCTATCTCTTTGCACATTTAGACACTGTGACATTTTTAAATATTCTTTTATTTTGCAAAACTGCCCACACTCTTATCAGTTTGCATGCAGATTTGGAGCCAACAGCGTTTTTTCATGTCCAGCCACAAATTCTCAATTGGACTCCTCGTGTATAACACCTTGCTTAGATTCCATACTACAATTTTGCTTATTATCAAAAGGTAAAAATGGCATGTGAACAAACAAATAAACAGAAAAAGATTTATAAAACTGTATAACCTCCACATACCACTCCAACTTTATTCATACATCTCAAATCAACTTAAAACTATGTGCTCGTGCATGAGCATTCAGTGGCTCCCCAATACCTCATAGCAGTAACCATATATGGCTTAAAAGCACCTTTTCAAAAAGATATTCTTGGTTTAATCACCATGTAAATCTGGCCATGTTCTTGAGGGGCGTGTTTACAACAAACCATGAGAGAATACAGAAAACAAAACTGAATGTAAACTTGAAGCAGCTCTGAACAAATTGGAGATCTGCAAAAACATTTCTTTAGCTGCTATCTCTGCGGGAGTCAGAAATGAATGGAAAAACCAAGAGTGGCAGTAAGTGACAGCAGCAGAGAGAGAGAAAGAGAGTGAGCCATCATGCAGTGTCCATATCTTCACCAGTTCCATGGAACCCACATGATGTGAGCTGACTGACAAGGTGCTGCAGACACAAAAAGCGTTAATTCAAGTTGTTACGGTCTTGTGTCAAAGACAACATGAAATAATGCAGGTTGTATGCTCAAAAACTGAAAGATTTTAAGAACATTCTTATTGTACTTGTAAAAAAATAAAATCATGTTGCCAAGTAAATGTCAGTGTTGCAGTGCATACAAGTCCCTTTATATTCGACAAACAACATCCAAATGTCTTTGAATTGCCATTGTGTTGATGTCTTGAGGGACAGGAGTTGGATCATCCATGTACTGATCTCAGGTGGCACAGGCAGTCCATGTTTCTGCTGTACTGAACAAGGGATCACAATGCATCAAACCATTTGTGGGGCTGTACATTTGCAGAGATCTGTTTTTAATTTAATATTAAAGAGTCCTTTTCTGTTTACCAGTGTCAAAAAGTCAAATTAAATCCATTGTGATTCAATGTGATTCAGTTTCAGAGGCAACATAGCTTACACTTTCATGTAGACAATTTTGACAATACTACCATTATGTCAATATCTATTCAGCCTTTTCATAACATGAATTTAAAATGTGTAGGTCCCATCTATAATATAATTTGGTATTTTTTTCAATGTATTGACGATTCTCTGTGTAAAGGAAAATCCTCTAACCTTTGTATGAAATTTACCCTTAACCACCTTCCACTTCTGCCACTGTGCTCTGCCTGTAGAATGTATTTTCAAGTAATAGCTGTTTCATCTAGCCTACTATTTCCCTTCTAATATCTAAAAATCTCTATCATATCACCTCTTAATTTTCAGTTTGCTTGCACAATAAAGGATTCAACATCTTCAGTCTTTTTCTCATAGGTTATAGTTTGTAGTCCTGGAATGAATCTAGCAATTTTCTCGCAATTGTTTTTTAGTATTGTGATACTTTTTTTTCTTTTATAATATGAGACCAAAACTGCATACAATATTCCAAAATCCACAGGTATTTAAATGAGGGCTCAGACTGTAACCTGACATCCATCCTATGCTGAACTACTTCAGTTCACTACCCGGATGTGGACAGTGATGACCCTACTACAACTGCTAAATCCTTCTCATAAGGACGTTCAAGTGTTAAACTTCACATCATGTAATTATATTTAGTATTTTTATTTTCTGTGCATAAAACTTTACATTTTTACATTAAACTTAATGTAAATGGTTTTATTTTATTTTTAGGTTGGTTAAGTAAAAAGGCCAGAAAAAACAGTTGATATCTAGCCTGATGCAGTTTTCTTCAAGAATCGTTTTTGCAAGATGCTTTAGATTTGATTTTTTATTAAAGAGAGTAATGTTATCTGGAACACTCCAACACTTCCTTCTGATTTGTATCTTGCATGTCTAACATGTAAAAAGCAGATCAATAAGTTGTTACTAGCAAGCAGTGAAAATCATTACCGTTGATGTGAAATCTGAAGGGATGTATTAAAAATTCTAGTTCTTCCTAGGGTTTGTTAAAGCTCAGCTTCTGTTTGAAGTCTTAAACAAAACCAACCTGAGGCTTGGCAAGGCCAAAACCATTCTTCAAAGAATCAAGCTGCAAGCTTTATCGATTAATGAAATCGGCCTGCAATGAAGCCTGTTCTCATGCATTGAATAAACAAGCAGCTCTCCGCAAAGCTTTAAGAGTTTTATTTTTACCTCTTTTTTCTTTCATTTTCAACATTTTAAATCAAGATGTCTTTTGTATTGGATTAAAGACAATTTACATTTGAAAAGAAGATGTAGTCAAGAAATTGTGATCCTGATCCTATTATTTTAGGTAGATTCCAGGTTAATGATTCTGTCTTTAAAACATAAGATTAGAAGGAGCTTTTCTCATACTAATACAATGCTAAAAGGATACCATACCACTTCAGAATAAATCTTAGGCATGTGGAGCACCTGTTGTTCTACTAGTGAGGTGAACATTAAAGTTACTCTCATCGTTCATGTTTCCAAAAACCACAAAATTTCATTGCAGGATCTTCAGGTAACTCTTACAAAAATTAATGTCAAAGTGCATGTATCTACAATGAGAAAGAGATTGTACAAACTGAAGTGTGTCAAGAAAAAGCCTTTGCTGTCCAGTAAAAGCAATAAAGTAAGACTAGTTTTTCATTGAACAAAGACCAGAACATTTAGAATAGTGTGCTTATACAGATGAATCAAGGTCACAGTAACAGTAGATGTCTTTTGGCAAAACTGAAAACAAAATTTCAGCAGAAGAACCTCATACCAACTATTTAGCAAGGAGGAAATTTTATGGTTTGGGGTTACTTTGCTGCCAAATAGGAATTTTGCATCATATCCAAGTCTGCTTGTGAATGAATGTGAGGCCATCTGTCCAAAGGTTGAAGATGAACTGGAAATGGACATTTTAACAGAATAATTATCTGAAGCACACTTGCAGATCATCAAGGAATGACTCCAAGAAAAGAAATTAAATGTTATGGATTGTCTTAGTCAAAGCCCTGATTTGAATGTCATTGAAATGATGTGGGGGATTTGAATTGGGCAGTACATGCAATAAAACTTACAAACATCTTGCAAGTGAAGGAATTTTGCATGGGGGAGTGGTCAGAACTTTCACTGAGTTAATGGCAGAGACTGGTTGGCAATTATGCAAAAAGCCTGCAAGAAACCATTTCTGCTAAATGGGTAATACCAGCTTCTGAGGCCAGTGATGTACTTACTTTTCGCAAGTAGACCATTACATCTGTTAATATCTGTGCTGAAAAACAAAAGAATTTTCCTTTCTGATTTTATTCAAGTATATCACCTTTATCAGTAGGTGCACTTTCCATGGAGATCTACTGTTTGCCTGTTCAAATATGTTGAAAAAGTCAACAATTTCCATACTTTCTTTTTCACATGACTTTATATGGATGAAATTTGATTTTATAGCTCAAAAAACTTTAATCCAAAAAGCTACTGTATTAAGTTGTCACTTGAGGATTACAGTATGTACCAATTGTTATCATTTATCCATAGTGTAATGACACATGTTCCCCATAGATAGTACAATACCATCAGTAAGTACAACACCAGGAGATATACACTAGAAACAGTCATGCAGGTATCAGTGTAAATGGCTGTTGAATAGTTCTATGTACTGTTTGCTGGAATAGAGGAAGTAGAAAAGTGACTGTGCAGGATGGCTAAAGCCTTTAATAATACTATTTGCCTTTTAAAGGATATGTTGTGCCCACTTCAAGTTTGGTATGATGGACTCTGATAACTTTTAAACACACCCAGCATTTTATTCAGTGCAGATTTGCAGTATAGTCTACCTCCTGTTTAGCTAAGGTCTTTGTTCAGCTTCTTGGTTTTACTGACATTAAGAAGTGTTGTTCTCCCATCATTTTGGCAGAAGGAAAATCTATCTACTATAATCTTTTTTATCACTGTTTGTGATCAGATCTATGATATTGATGTAATAAGCAAAAATATATACATCTAGGGATGTTCTTAGCAGCTAACAGTTTAAGTCATCGGATGGAACTGAGCATTTAACAGATATTTTAAGACTTATTCATCACGTCTTTCTACTGCAAGTTCAGCAGTATTAGCCAGTTTAACTTCATTCTCATGGTTCTGAGCCAGCATGTTGCTTTTTTCACATTTCCAAATTTAACTCTGCAGTGATCCTGGTTCACCAGTCTGCATTCTTCACTTTGAAATATTCACTAGATTCTCTGTTTCTAGGCTCCAATTGAACAACTGTAAAAGTTTCATTGCTACAGAGAGTTATGTTGTAATTAATATTTTAAACTTTAATGCAATTTTCCACATTTTTGAGATAACTGGAATCAGGCTGTATTGTTTTTGTCATTATCTTGAGGTATTCGGGAAGGAGTATATAAATATATGTGAGCTGGAAAGAAACAAATTATGGGCTGAAAAGAAAGAAGACATATCTTGTTTATTAGTTTGATCCCACATAATATACAGTCCACAATGTTATCTTCATTGGATTAAAGGGGGCAAGTGTAGAGAATCAGGCAGTTTATCCTGTTAAATGCTACATTGTGGAATGGCTATTTCATTATTCTTAGAGGTAGGGAAGACAAGCCATGTGGCATAAGGACTCTTTTTAACATTTGTGTCTAAAAGTTAATGAATGTTAAGAGTGCTTACACATTCCTTATAAATGGGCCACACACTAATTTCTAGTTTACAGAAAGGAGAAAATATGGAACAATCTTTGACTGTTTTGGATGGTGGAGTTTGGAGTGTTTTGTTGTTACATTTTCTTATAATACGTGTATGAAGTGTTTTGTGAAATTTATAGTTAAATTAATTCTCATTTCTATGTGAGAATGATATCAAAATCAATGAGGACAATATAAAATAAAAGGAGGTCAGGAAAGGGAGCTGGTAGACATTATGTTGGACTGGTCTAGTTTGGACAGTCTTCCACGCAAGACTATTTGTCCAGGCTTGGAGCAGATCTTCAAATATAGCATGCTTCTCCTTCTCACATGCTTCCTACCATGGATGTGTCAGTATGATGTTTTAGACCTCAGGGACTACATCATTACATTTGGTCTTAGTAATGCTTGTTCATACTTCAGAAAACCACAGTCTACTCCCACAGCCCACACTCATGTTTTACCCAAAACTGAATCCTTGTTTTTTTATCTTTTACCACTCTCCCTGATCCTCCAGGATTCTACTGTTTCCTTTATCTTTTGGTACTTGTTCATGAATAAGATGCCTTTTTGGAAAAAATAAATGTTTCAGCACGGCCATATTGTAATGCTAGCACATATATTGAATCACATACATGGTTTTATGGCAGGCACATACATATTGCATTCCTAACCTTTGAAATTCATGGAAAAGTAAAACTGAAGGTATTAGTGATTTCTGATATCAAAGAGATTAATCTACATTGTTGAATTAAGTGCAGCGTTCCATTGCGAGCTGGGATTTGTCTTCTAATTGTGAGACTGGTTAGCACAATATCTTACAATTAATGTTCAAGAATAAGCAGAATGACAAATAATAATAATAAACAGTAAATAAACAAATTTCCTGCTTCACATTTACTACATTTATTTATTATATACACACACACACATACACTGTGGCAAACGTATTAAATGAACCTGCTCATTTAATGCACATAGTCTATTCTGGGAATTGTGTGATAAACAAAAAATATGCAGTGATCCACAATTCTTTTAATGAGATAGGCCAGAAGATAATGACCAGGGGCCTCATGTATAACGCCGTGCATAGAATTCGCACTATAACATGGCGTAAACACAAAAGCCGAAATGCGTACTCCAACTGCCACGTTGTTCTGCTACATAAATCCCGATCAGTGTGAAAAGTAATGCTCATGCATGCGCTTTATGTAACGCCCCAACTCCTCCCAGAATTACGCCTCTTTGAATATGCAAATCAATATAAATCGCCCTTAAGTGCAGCCTTCTGTGAAAAGACAATGGGAAAAGCATGGGGGAAAGTATAAGAATTTCAGCGAATACCAAGTGGAGGCAAAGGAAAAACATACTATTTGTTTAATTAAACCGTGGTATAATCAACAAAAGGAAGTTGATCGAGTGACATAGCGTGTTGGAGAAACTTGAAAGCTCACGTTCACAAAATCGCACAGTGCCGGAAATAAAAAAGAAGTCACATATCAAAGTCGCCGAGAAAAGGCGAGTTGTAGCCCACTGTCTGAGTGTCATATGAAAGCTTATTAGGGTACAGAGAAAAAAAAAGGCAAACAGTGGGGAAAAAGCATGAAATGTCAACTTCAATCTCGAAATTTCCACTTTAATCACGTAGTTTATTTTGTCATTAAAATAGAACATCATAAACTTCATCTTAAAATCGTTTAATTAACCAGTTTCTTAAATCACATTGTAATTAAAGTATAGCACGTTAAATGCTTTGTTTTGTATATGATCTTCTATGTGCTCTATGTGTGTGAATCACTACCTGCTTCTTAAACCGGCTCTCTTCCTCTGACAGAACACAGAATCCATTACATTCATGATATTACAGCTCTCTGAATAACTAAAATACTCAGATGTATACGTGATATTATTTTCATGATGATAGTTAAAGCACGTTATTAAACATGGGTTTCATGGCGCAGTGATTGTGTGCGACCTTCAATGAAATTATTTATTGCAGCAGTACTCATGGGCGGCTCTGTCCAATAGAGAAAGTCCAATGTCAATATGGTATTTTATGCACGGTGGATGGCCACATAACTGCAGACACTACATAGCTGCCTCGTGCTCATGACACAAGCATTTAACTTTTGTCGAAATTTGCCGCTGCGTTTTTAGCTGTGTCATTATTTTCTCTTTCTGTTTTATATTCAATATATATTGGCATGGCTGCCCCTGCAGTCCTTGCTTTTCTTTCTCCAAGTAACCGATCCCCACACAATCAGCTCAGTAATAGACGTTAAGCCATCTGTAAGCTTAGAGTGCCGATTCTTCAAAACGTACAGTTTGAAGATACAGTGATATAAATACTCCGAGTGCTGCAGTGAGAGTAATATGGAAAAAGATGATCCGCTGTGGCAACTCCTAACGGGGGCAGCTGAAAGAAGAAGAAGATGCAGTTAGAGTAACAACGCTAAAGCAGTTATGGTATTTGGAATACTATGGCTATTCCCTGGACCATTATATTGTTACAAGTTAATTACAATCAGATGCATTACACTAATAAACAATATGCGGTTAGTTTCAGTGTATTTATAAAGCCAGTGTCAGGAAAATAAAGAGTAACCACACAGGAACAGTAGCACTGCTTTGACGCTGGGTGCCGCCAGTCTGCAAAACCGAGCAGAGAACTTGCGTACGACAAGGTATGAGGTACTGTGGAAAAGTGCGTGGCTTTACACCAAGTGTAGGTTTTATACATCACGATTTGAACGTGGAAAAGTTCTTACGCAACATTTCTGTGCGTACGCACCGTTTATTTAAGAGGCCCCAGAACAGTGGTATGTAGAATGACATCTCAGAATATCTAACATATTTGACCTTGAAGTGGATCGTTTATAGCAGCGGCAGACAATTCCAGGTTCCACTCTTGTCATTCAAGAACAGAAAACCGTAAAGACTCAACAGATAAAGATTGAAAAATGTGGTCTTACACAGTACAAAATGAGTATATGTAACTAAATGGCTATGAAGTGTATAGTGTATATTATTATATTACTAGCAGAATACCCGCGCTTCACAGCGGAGAAGTAGTGTGTTAAAGAAGGTATGAAAAAGAAAATGAAAATTTTATTATATTTTATCTATACTAATAAAAGGCAAAGCCCTCACTCACTCACTCACTCACTGACTCATCACTAATTCTCCAACTTCCCGTGTAGGTAGAAGGCTGAAATTTGGCAGGCTCATTCCTTACAGCTTACTTACAAAAGTTGGGCAGGTTTCATTTCGAAATTCTACGCCTAATGGTCATAACTGGAAGGTATTTTTCTCCATTAACTGTAATAGAGTTGAGCTGGAAAGACGTGGGGGGGCGGAGTTTCGTGTGACATCGTCACGCCTCCCACGTAATCACGTGAACTGACTGTCAACGCAGTGCGTAGAAAACCAGGAAGACCTCCAAAAAGCGCTTAAGAAAACATGCATTATATAATTGAGAAGGCAGCGAAACAATAAGAAGCGAGCGAGTGACATATACTACCATATTCATGAGTGCTGCTACCTTGGAAAGAAAGCACGGTGTAAACTTAAAGTTTAAATTAAGTTCATAGACAGGCTACGCTGGCGTTTCACATGCCACGGAATGCGGGATACAAGTTTAATGAGAGGCGAGGATATAAAGAGAGTTTTGATCACTTTGTAACTAAGTTAAAATTGTAGGTGAAGGGGTGTGCTTATGCAAATTCCGAGAGACTGTGTTTGTGGGGGATTGACAGTTAAGGCGGGTGGGGGAGCCACGTCATCATCTCCCCTCCTATTCATCTTATTTCGCTCTGAGCTGAGCTCCGCGGCTAACGCCGTCTTCCGAAGCAACTTCGTCAGACTGCCACCAAATACTCACAGAAAAATCCACAAGTTAATACACACGCTGTCTCTAGAGTTTCTCCACACTGAATCCTCCAGGCACTACTTACAAAAGGTTACATTGACAATCGTGTTACGTTATTTTTAAAATCTTTCCTTTTCTTAGCACAAGCACAGCTGAGAAGCTTCGATGCATGTGCTCCATAACGCGTTAAAAAATAATGCATTTAATCACACTTTGCATTACAAGCAAAGAGGAGCTTTTGTCAATGCATGATTTCCTGGTACACCGATTACATTGATCAGCGCATCCTTATTCATTTTACCCTCGCACCACCTTAGTTTGAGAAGAAGTATGAAAAAATATGAGGTTAACACAGAAAAACAGATCACCAATTCAAGCTTTATGAATAATCGATTCGCCATCAAGGAAATAATGCATTGACAAAAGTTCCCCTTTGCTTGTAATGCAAAGTGTGATTAAATGCATTATTTTTTAACGCGTTATGGAGCACATGCATCGAAGCTTCTCAGCTGTGCTTGTGCTAAGAAAAGGAAAGATTTTAAAAATAACGTAACGTGATTGTCAATGTAACCTTTTGTAAGTAGTGCCTGGAGGATTCAGTGTGGAGAAACTCTAGAGACAGCGTGTGTATTAACTTGTGGATTTTTCTGTGAGTATTTGGTGGCAGTGTGACGGTTGTTTCGAAGACGGCGTTAGCTGCGGAGCTCAGCTCAGACCGAAATGAGGTTAATGGGAGGGGAGATGATGAGGTGACCCCCCACCCGCCATAAGTGTCAATCCCCCACAAACACAGTCTCTCAGAATTTGCATAAGCACACCCCTTCACCTGCAATTTTAACTTAGGTACAAAGTGATCAAAACTCTCGTTTATATCCTGCGTCCTCTCATTAAACTTGTATCCTGCATTACCCGTGGGCATGAGAAACGCCAGCGGCAGCCTGTCTATGAACTTAATTTAAAGTTTAGGTTTACACCTTGCTTTCTTTCCGAAGTAGCACCACTCATGAATACAGTATGGTAGCATATGTCACTCGCTCACTTCTTATTGTTTCGCTGCCTTCTCAATTATATAATGCATGTTTTCTTCAGCGCTTTTTGGAGGTCTTCCTGGTTTTCTACGCACTGCGTTGACAGTCAGTTCACGTGATTATGTGGAAGGCGTGATGATGTCACACGAAACTCTGCCCCCCACGGCTTTTGAGCTCAACTCCATTACAGTAAATGGAGAAAAATACCTTCCAATTATGACCATTACGCGTAGAATTTCGAAATGAAACCTGCCCAACTTTTGTAAGTAAGCTGTAAGGAATGAGCCTGCCAAATTTCAGCCTTCTACCTACACGGGAAGTTGGAGAATTAGTGATGAGTCAGTGAGTGAGTGAGTGAGTGAGTCAGTGAGGGCTTTGCCTTTTATTAGTATAGATACATACAAATACATATATATACACACACACTCACACACACACACACATATGTATATATATAGTTACAAAAGAGCAAGAGACACAAAAAGTTTTAGGGTTCCACCCCTATATTCAACAATCCTGAAAAAAGAACAAAGCAATAATCAGTCATAGTTAATCAATCTTAGGACTGTGTCCATTATGGGACTGATAAACAGAGGAAAATGGCTGACTTTATAGTCGGTGAGGAGGGAAGGGTGTGTCAAAATGGTTGGAGCCAGAAGTGAGTTTAGGAATAGGGTGGGGTCTTGAACCAGAAGTGGACTCTGCCCAAAAAATTAGTTTAAAGTTAGAGAGGCTTCTGTTCAGAGGTATTGCAGAGAAGAGAGAAAAGGGATCAGTGTACCCTGTTAACTCCTGATCCAGCCTCCCATGTATATATATTGTTGTTGACCAAGGGAAAACACAGTCCACAAAACAAAATGTTGGGGCACCAACCTGGTCACCCCTTTTAATATATAATATATAATATATACTGTAAATCAATTGCATGTAAGGGTGCAACAAATAAAGAGTAGCAAAGCAAAAATAAACTCGGGTGGCTCAATACTCTGTCGAGCAGTTAATACAGTGGTACCTTGGTATACGTCTGCTTTGGAATAAGTCCAACTTGACATACGTCCTGTTTGGATGCGAAAAATTTTGCTTGGTTTGCGACCTTTATTTGGAATACGACCTGCGTGTTAGAACACCGCGCGCTACCCTTGTTTACCTCTCTCGAGACAAAGCCACGAGCGTCAGTGTGCCAGTTGCTAGCATTCAGTGAACAGCCCGCACTATAACTCTCTGTAAATTTTCACGTGTGTGGTATAGTGGGTCCACAGCTCCTGTCAAAGGCCAGTTTTAAAATAAATAATCACCATGCTTGGTGAGGGGGCATGGTGGTTGTGTGGCTGAAGCGGTTCTCAGGACGATTTGCGATGTGGGCATTTCTCACCTAAGTGCACAGGTGAGAGACCATCCACATTCGTGATTGTTCCTAGGGCTGCTGATTTCAGCTGCCATGCCCTCTTGATAAACAGAAGCGTGAGTCGGCTAGAAGGGGAGGAAAAAAGAAAGAAAGAAAGTAAGAAAGAAAGAAAGGATGGACAGACAGACAGATGAGAGGTTGCAGAAGAAAGGGGGAAGTAGTAGAGAGAGAGCGAGCAAGCGCAGGTTCGCGTTGCAGCTGAATAGGGAGCCTGGGTGTTGGGCCGACACCCGGGGAATAGTAGTAGTGGTCACTCCCACTGAGTGATCATGGAGCGGGATTGACCGGAAAGAGGATGACTCCCCGCATAAGGCAGCAGGAGTCAGGACTTGGGCAAGTGTATAGTATTCTACAGTGTGGGGGAAGCCAGGGATCGGAGAGGTGAACTGAACAGCTGAAGTAGGCAGAGAGAAGGTCAGCTGCAAGTAGGACGACTCCCCTGTTGAGAAGCCCAGACGGGGGAAGCAGGGGGGCCGCCAGGTAAAAAGGCATCGGGCTTCTTGTTGTGGTTTTTTTTTTTTTAAAGAGTTCTTCCTGCTGTATTTTAACCTCATTGTTTTTAAGAAGACTTTTTTTCTATTGTTTTAAACCTCCACGTTTCACTTCTGATTTTATTGATTTATTTATTGGAACTTTGGACACTGCACTTTAATTTGAACACCTTGTTTTGTTGATTGTTTTAATAAAAGCACTTTGCACTTTTTCACCATCACGTGCTTTGTTGTGCCTCACTGCTAAGCTCATCTATAACATTACCAACGGTGTAGGGTTCAAGGGCTCCCGGACAGCAGATGGGAGCATACAGCAAACCCGCATCATCACAACGTGATTTTGTGTTTTTTCATGTAAATTTGAATTGATTGTTGAAAAGTATGAAGGTGACATGCGTATCTGGGACATGGCTGTTGCATACTGTTTGCTGAGAACGACGGTATCTACAATTGTGAAAAACAAAGACGTTATTAAAAAGTAAAGTAAGGTTAAATTTTCATTTATTTCATCTAATTGCTTTTGTATTTAGGTATTTTAGTATTAAGCAGTGTTTAAATATTATACAACCCCATCAATGTATAATATGCCAATAACAATAGGATTATTGGAACGGATTAATCATTTTCCCATTATTTCTTATGGGAAAAATTTGTTTGGTATACGTCCTGTTTGGTATAAGTCCAAGGATCTGGAATGGATTAAGGATGTATACAGAGGTACCACTGTATTTGGATGGGAGCTTCATTCAGAAGTTGGCTCTCTGTAGAATGAGATATGCCATGCCAGGAGCGTCTCAATTTTAAAGCAGAGTACCAGAATTGGCATAGTCAATTTCCCTCCTTGGGTGGTTTCACAGGGCTATGGGAGAAAAACTAGATGATATTGTCAGTGTCAGTGGCCACTCATGTTATGGAGTGGTATGCTTACCTTGGATGAGCCCAGAAGGAGAACCTCAGATGAATATGCATGGCAATATATTTATATATATATATATATATATATATATATATATATATATATATATATATATATATATATATATATATATATATATATATATATATATACTCAGTAAATTACTACGAAATCCTGTACATTTCCTTAGCATAAAATTATGCACATATGGATCAGGAACTTCAGTTCAATCTTCATATTAAACACCAGAATAAGGAAAAAATGTGATCTCAATGATTTCATACATGGCATGATTGTTGGTGTCAAATGAGCTGGTTTAAGTTTTTCTGGAACTACTGTTCTTCTGGGATTTTCACAGATAACAGTCTCTAGGGAAAATGCTTTCTAGTCAGAAACACCTGATTGGTGAGAGAGGTCAGAACAGAATGGCCAGACTGGTTCGAGCTGACAGAAAGGCCTATGGTAAGTCAGATAACCACTTTGTACAAGTGTAGTGAGCAGAAAAACATATCAAAATGTACACCTCATTGAAACTTAAGGTAGATGTTCTACAACAGCAGAAGACCAAGTTGGATTCTACTTCCGTCAGCCAAGAATAGAAAGCTGAATCTGCACTGGGCATAGGCTCACCAAAACTGGACAGTTAAGGACTTGAATAACTTCTCTGGTCTGATGAATATCAATGTCTGCAAGTCACACAGATGGTAGGGTCAGAATTTGGCACAAACAGCATGAATCCATGCTTCCAAACTGCCTTTTGTTAACAGTCCAGGCTGCTGGTAGTGCAGTAATGGTGTAGGAAATGTCTCCTTGGCACATGTTGGGTGTATTAATACCAATCAATCATCTTTTGAAAACCATGGCCTAATTGGGCATTGTTGCTGACCAATATTTACTTTCAGCATGATGATGCACCATGTCACAAAACAAAAGTCATTTCAAACTGGTTTCATGAACATGACAAGGAGCTCAGTATTCTTCAGTGACCTTCCCTGTGACCTCGTCTGAATCCAAAAGAACACTGTTGGGATTTGGTAGAACAATCTGAAGAAATTGTGTGATGCAATCAAGTTCCAGCGCCAGTAAATCATAGAAATGTTTTCAACATTTTGTGGAATTCATGCCACAAAGACTTGAGGCTGTTTTGAGAGCAAAAGGAGGATCTACCCAGTATTAGTTCAGCGAATGTACAATATATACAGGGTATATGCTGTATATTCCCACTTATTTGCATGCAGTCCCCTGATTGAAGTAGACATACAGTAGGAAAGAGTTGAGTAACTCCTGTTGGCTTCCAAGAGTAGAATGGTACTTTGCTATTTTGATCCTTCTATTTATTGCTTGTCTTAGTTTGATCAAGGAGATAATTGAAGAGCAAGAGCGTCACTTGAGGCTCAGCAGGGTATTACACACTGACAGCAAGAATTAATTATGCACTCATATTAAGTTTGCCATCACTTTTCACAAGCATTTAAGCCATGCCTGTTTTGAATCAATTTATTTATTGAGAATGCTCTTTGCTGTCAGCTTGTCAGGCTAGATTCATGTTTTCTTCCCAAAGGGGAGCTTGCTATTGGCTACTATGCATTGATTATACTGGCAAGTGTCAGGGCTGAGAAAGCCTTCTCAATGTACTCTCCCAACTAGAGATCTTATGGTACTTTAGCTTGAAATACAGGGGGCTTTTCATTTGTATTGTGTCTAACAGAATAGTTTTTGTAATAGTTGGTCTCATACACATGTTTCTCTGAATCCAGGATCCAAGGTTCTGGGCATAGTTGCAGATGATTATCCTTTGATGTAATATTTTTTGAGAGCAGCTCAACCAAGTTTTAATAAAGCACATTCATCTTTTAAGCCTTAATTTATTTCCCAGCAAGTTCAGAGCTGCTCAGTTTCAGTTATTGCATTTTCCATAAATTCTAGAGTAAGATGTGTCGATATGGTAATACATCAATGAACACATTGTGGTGTGGGCTTTTTTAAAGAGCCAATAAACAAAAACATTTATTATTCAGTGTTCTGTAGTGCAATGTGGCTCCCGACTCAACCATTCTTACATTATTCACCAGCTTTTTACCAAAGAATTCATAATCAACCATCCCTTCTACTTTCAAGTCCATGGTAAATGCAATTATATGCTGTTTAATCATTTAATAGATCTGCTTCACATGCGCAGAACTCATTCTGTAGGTAATTGTGATTTTTTGGAACTTTAGCGTTTGAATCTTTATTTCTGTATTTCTGAGCCTAGTTTTTACTATGCCCTTTTATAGAAATGTTTGTCTCTAACATCTTTCAACCATAAAATTCTCCTACACTTTTTCTGTTTTTTTCAATGTGGAATATCCCTAAATCATCCTGTGATTCATCCCTGGCTCATATACTGTATACTGTGAGAGGAGCATAACTGTGTGCCACCCTATTCTTAAGTAAAACCAAGATGTTCAAGGAAATGTCACAACAGAGGCTCTTTAAACCAGCAATCAAGGGATGGAGGCGTATAGGAATTATACAAAAAACATAAAAAATAAGCACAAAAATAAAGGAAATTCTGCACCCACACAGGTAAATAAAGCTCCCTATTCCTGAGAACCTGGCGAGGTGCCTTGCTCTTGGTCAAGAAAAAGCAATCAGTAAAATTATCTGAGTACCAGTCACCACTTCATCGCACTTGTGAGTTTTCTTGTCTCTTGACATCCTTACTCATTTTTCGACACTAAACCCATTGCAACTCTGGCAGGGAGCTGCCTTTAAAAATCAAACCGCAGTGACTCATGGATGCCTTGTCCAGGGGGTTTGTTCATGGTGCCTATTCAGCACTCCAGGACAAGATGCCCTTTGGTTGTTACTGTACTCATTGCATCCTTTACACCTCCAGTATCCCCCATAATGTTTAGAACAGAGACACATTTTCCTTAATTTACCTATCTGCTTCCCAGTTTAAAGTTACAAATCAAACAATTCAGACGTGAATACAGTGCACGTTGCAGGTCTTAATTTTAGGGTATTTGCATACATTTCAGTTTCACCATTTAGAAATTACAAACTTTTCTTGCATGGTCCCCCCATTTCAGGGCATCATAATGTTTGGAATACAGCAATGGATGGTATATTAAATCAGTCATATTTAGTACTTTGTTGCATATTTCTTGCATGCAAAGACTACTTGAAGTCTGCAATTCATAGACATCACAAGGTGCTGAGTATCTTCTCTTATGATGATTTGCCTCTAATCCAGCCATCTTTAGCCCCTGCTTTTTTTGGTGGGCTTGTCCCATTAAGTTTACTTTTCAGCATATAGAAGGCATGTTTAATGAGATTTAAATCAAGTGACTGGCTTGGCCATTCAAGAATGTTCCAGTTTTTAGCTTTGAAAAAAACCCTTTATTGCCTTGGAAGTATGTTTGGCACCATTATCTTTTTGCAGGATGAAGAGCAATCTAATGAGTTTGGAGGCATTTAGTGGAACTTGAGTAGATAAGATGTTTCTATGCACCTCAGAATTCATTGTGCAACAGCCGTCAGCAGCTCTATCATCAGTGAAGAGAAGTGTGTCAGTATCAGTGGCAGTCATACTTGCTCATTATTGAAGAAATCCAAATCGTATTATGTGATATCATCTACTGTTGAATTCTGCTCTGTTTTTGTAATATTGTATTGAGTATTACTTGTGTTCTGTTCTGTGTATTGTGTTGTATTTCCCCCTTTTTTGACACCCACTGCATGCCCAACCTACATGGAAAGGGGTCTTTCTTTGAACTGCCTTTTCTAAGGTTTCTTCCATTTTGTTTTCCCTACAAGGCTTTTTTTTTGGGAGCTTTCCTTGCCTTCTTACATAGTCAAGTCTGGGGGGCTGTCAAAAGGCAGGGCCTGTTAAAGCCCACTGAGGCTCTTCTTGTGTTAAAATTGTGCTGTATTGTATTATACATCCACCACCAAGTTCAACAGGTGAGGTGGTATTCTTTGAACCTTGGGCAGTTCCTTTTTTCTCCATGCTTTGCCCTTGCCATCACTCTAATGCAGGTTCGACTTAACTCATTTGTTCACAAGACTTTTTTTCCAGAATTTTGCAGGCTCTTTTAAGTACTTTTTCACAAAAGCTACCTAGTGGTTTACAAAGGTTCTGAGGGGTCTCCATCTAGTTCATTAAATGGGGCCACCTAACTTAAAGGAAAGCCTTACCTGCTGCTTAAAAGGGTGCAGACTCCTTCAATACAGTCATTCCCTAACAAGTTGTTTGACACAGGAGGAAATATGATAGCTCTCTGCAAATCTCATCATACAGTATATTCGTCCATGTCAGCCTTAGTATCCATGTCCCTCAAGGGATTGTCTAAGCATTTTAGTTCAATCCCACCTCACATGGCAGTCGAGATACTGCTGAACATCCTTTTCTGGCCTGTCCCTCACCACTTCATAGCACACACCTAGTAACACTCCCTGACTCATGCCAGATAATGAAGGCCTAACTTTCACAGACCAGAATTTTGTTTATGCTTTCTAGGAAATGTTTATCTCGTTCTTTGCAGAATCTCATCTTGGGGGATGCAGGTTATTTCCTTTGAGTGATGAACTTGTTGAAAGGTACAGTAATGTAAAAATGCTAAAAATAATGATCAATTTCCCTGTGGCTCCTCATTGCTACTGAAGCAGAATTAGTTATCCAAAGATGTGAACTGAACACAATACATGAAGAGTAAAGCAAAAGTTAGCATTGTCATCTTTATCCTCACTAACAGCATGTGCAATCCTCATATATAAAAAGCGATAAAACGTTCTTGCTTCAGTCTATTCTAGTAGCACAAACATTAATATTTTTACATACTCTACAATGTAGATTGCCAACTTTAACTGTAACCAAATCAAAAATTGTTGGAAAATGCTGAACTACTGTTGTTTAACCAATGCAATTTTATTATTACTCTTTATTTAGCAGGTGACTTCTTCCAGCTTGCTTACTCTATAACCTCAACTCTCATTCTTGTGATATGATGCATTTTCTAGATATACTTTCTAAAGATAAACTAAATAACATTTTCCTTCATGAATCTAAGCTTCCCCGTTTGATGTACAGAAGACTCGCCACCCCACGCCTCTAACTGTGTACCAATAACATGATGATCTATGTATCATAACCTAAAGACGCATCCACATTATTAAAGCGAGTTATCCTGCTGGCCTGGGCTGATCTCTTCATCGGTCACTGACTGCTTTTAGTTCAGCAAGATGAAGGCCCATGTGAGTGGTCTCTAGCATTATTATTAGATTACTTCATCCTTTTGGCTGAGGTCAGCCCTGCAAAACGAGAGTAGAGCCATTTATTAAGTGCTGTACATCTTTCTCTATGAATGATGGTAGGAAGTTAATTAAATGCTTAAAGTACAGAGATTTTTCATTGTGATTTAAATTTACCAGGAGCTATTTACACTTACAGCCAATAAAAGTAGCAGAGACTGGAAGAATAAAAAAGAAATCTTCACTCTGCGGACCAAAGCAGGGATTAAGAACTTTGATACAAAGTGGAAATTTTCTTTGCTATTAGGATATTTTGAAAATAAATTCTTAGATCATTGAGGCACCGACACTGCTAGAATGTCAACAAGAATGAAGAGACGTTTCATGTAGTTATCGATCAATCAGTCAGGTCATTTAGAGTGTCCTTAGGGGACATCTCCAAGGCTCTTGCATGTTATGCTATACCACTCTGAGTCAAGAAAGGGTGCTGTTGCTAACACCCATGCCTTTTCTCACTGCAGTTCTGAAAGGCAAGTTCTGAAAAATGTCTGCCCCTCCTGTAAAACCTGATATATATATATACAGTATATCGGCCGCTCCCGGGAGTGACCATACCAGCTTAACAGCAGTAAGAAACCTTCTTGAACCACAGCTGCCACTGTTTATTTTTTGTTATCTTTATTTCATTTTTTAAAACCATTAAATGGGTTTTACCAACTCTTCACATGGTCCTTCTGTCTGTTTTTACAACTATTAACTATGTTCACCAGTATAATTTTCTTTAGAGACAAATAAGATTTTAGTGCCAAAACATATTGAGAACTTGTGTACAATAATTAAAACTTATTCAATTTGACAGAAGAGTGCAATATTGACAGTGTGGGAGATCATCTAGTTGACTCAAGGTTGTTTGGGAAGAAAGTGGAACAAAAATGGGAAAAGCTAAAGGTTAGATAGAAGGGAAATGAAAAACCATATGAGAAATCTTTATTGTACTGTGATGGGTGTAATTGAGGTAACTTGTGAGAGAAAGAGGACAGTAAGGTTTGCTAAAAAGTGACCCTTACTTTCATCCCAAGTCAAAAATCAGGGACCATGTTGCCATTTAAAGGAGGAGGCCAGGGAGGACTAGAATAAGAATATCCATTTCACTCCAAAGGTTTGTTTTTATTAAGCTGAGTAATGCAGATAATCAAAAGAGCAATGTCATTTAGTGATTTTCAGTACATTCTTAGTGTTACCTTTATTATGTACGTAATTCATTTTCTTGTTTTGTATTTGCTTACAGACTTCACAATGTACAGTAGGTAGCATTTCTTCCTTGGCTCAGTTCTTTGGAAAAATATAAAAGCTGGAAACAAACCGGACTTCAGTAATGTCTGCCATTGTTAACTATTTGGCTATTAGGTCTCACACTGCCTTTTCTACACATGCATCATGGTAACATGTATTTCAATAGCTGTCCAACGGGTTAATTAACACTTTTTTACTGCACTATGCAAATTAAATACTTTTGCTATGAAACCTCAATTTTCAGTTTTGCAATAAAAAGAAAAATTAAGTTGTTGAGATCAAAATAATCTGTCACTCTCTCATTAAAGAGCCAGACCTGTGTATATTTTGTGTGGCAGGGAGCATTGCATGGCAGTGATATAAGGGAGACCATAAACTCTAATGAATATAAAAGTTTAGCTTTCTTTTTGTATAAATCACACTGATCAGAACACATTCACAAAATAATCAATCAATGAGTAAGCTTATTGATGGATAGCTGCTGCTTGTCAGTCCGTTATTTTATTGTTGCTTTCATTGCTGCACTTCAATAACCTAATAACATTCCTATTAGAAAATGTCATTCAACATCAAAATTTCAAACATAAAATACCATTTGAAAAACTGAAGGTCAGTAGTAAAACATTTAAATATGAGTATCTACACTAAAGAGATTCTAGTCTTGCAATTTAATCCTAAAGGTAATCACCATATGTAAAGAATTCACAGTTAAGTTGCAATATTTCAGAAAGTGCTTTATTTTACTCACTGTTGTTGTCTCCTCAAAACATGCAGTGAGTATGTTTGTCATGCCTAGTATCTCTCCCATCTTAAACTGGGAAGGGAAATCATTTCTATAGCTGCACCTATTTTATGAAAATCAGTATGTTCTGCTTTTATATTCATTAAAATCATTTATCCAGAAGGGGTTGAAAGAATAGGCCACTGCCTTATTACCATACTATATGGTACAGAGTGAACACTTTCATTTAGTGGGGGTGTAAACTATAGATATATATTATCACACACAAACGCTTAGGGCTTGACTGATTGTAATTACCCTTTAAACCAGATATTGGCGTTGTCACCTAATGCCTCTTCTCTTTCTCCCCCTGCAGAACGGATGACTGACAGACATTCCACTGATGATGTCACTTCCATTTTGTAGCCACCTGAACCTGCCACTTTCGCCTTTCAGCACTTAAGACCGACTACTCCACCACCTTCAGGCAGTACTTTTTTTTGACTCTGCGGATTATCATGCAGCTCTTTACCTTCATCTACCTTCTACAATATATGGGGTGAATTCCCAAACCTTTATGTTTGAGTTTCACTTTCACTTAAGCACTTTGAGCTGCTGTTTGTATGAAAATGTGCTATATAAATAAATGTTGTTGTTGTTGTTGTTGTATTTAAGTCCAGGGAGGAGCAGTGGGAAACAGAAGGAGTGAGGCGAGGAGTGGGCACCCTACTGGTAACCAATGGGACAGCAGGGATCTCAAGCCTTAGAAAAAGCTTGGCTGTGCCTGTCAGTTATGTGTCTTCTCTGGTGCAAGACCCCTGTGGGATAAGGAGGGGAGACGTCAGTTTTAGAAAGGGCACAATTAGGACTGAGTTTTTAAGGAATGTTTCCTGCCTTAGGATTTTTAACCTCATTTTATTGGATTATTTATTTGGATTGTTTTTAACCTCCAAAGTGTCGCTGTTTTTTATTTATTTATGAAGGAATTTTGAATGCACTGCACTATTTATTTGATTTTAACACAACCACTTGAACACTTTTGCACCTACCATTTGTTTCATGTGTGTGTCCTCATTTTCCCAGTTCATCACAGTTATAACTATCGATGGTGTCGGGTTGAAGAAGCTCCCAGAAGCGAAGAAGGAGAGTGGAGCTGACCTGGATTGTCACAAATGGTGGCAGCTGTAGGATTCAAACCCACTCATTCTGAGACATTGGAGTGGCCCGTTGATCAAGTAACTCTCCATGTAAAATCGAGGCAGGGCAGCAGGAGTCAGAGACGGGAGGCTCAATGCCACAGACAGCAGCTGGGACCCAACCCTAGGAGAAAAGGTTGGCTGTGCTTGTTGTCAGAACTCACCTCTGTCTGCTGGATCCCTTGAAGTGTAAGCAGAGGAGCTATCAGTTTTAAAGACTACACCGGGGTCTGAATTTTTCTAGAAACATTTCCTGCCTTGGAATTTAACCTCATTTTAAGGAATGATATATGAATTTGGTTTTAACCTTCCACATGGACACTGTTTTATGGGATCATTTAGTAAGATAGTGGCTAGGACTAAATTGCCAACTGTCACGGTTGAGTCCAGCACCTGCTAAGCCAAAGTGCTCCCTTATTTATTGAATTTCATGTACAAAGATTTATATGAAAATAACAGAAAAAGATGACTGTTTATATGAGAAAACAGCTTTTTATAGTGCTGTTCCCTAATTCTTAAATAAAATATTATTTCCTTAAATAAAGAGATTGAAAAATTCCTGTGCCAATGACATAATTAGCCTTTTTTACCACTCATCTGCAAATATCCTCTTCTGTAAATGCTTTTTTAGTTTAGATAGCTAGACTAATGGAACAATAACTAAGAAAGATAGAAAGAAAAATGGAATGGAGAGAGAAATAAAACAAAATAATAGAGAAAGCGTGAAAACACACAGAGTCAGTGCCAGATAGATGATCTGGAAAGTGGTAAAAGACTATAAAACATTTTACATGCAAAGGAATAAAAATAACTGTGGAGAGAGAGTAATAAAGTTCAGTATATGTGGTAAAGTAATGAAGGAATGGCTGGAAAAGAATATTTTATGACTGCCCCTGAGTTTAAATGACTTGTGAGTTTCATGCCCAAGGCCACTTTTTATAATAAGCACAAATATACAAAGGCTATTTTCTTTTTTGTTTCATGTCAGCTCTTCAGATGCTATCTGCTGTATACTAGTCATCATTGTTATGATCTTATGAGAATGCGTTCTACAGAAAAATATGGGAAAGGAGGCAAAACAGTGAATATTCCCACTTATGTATTTAAGAGGCATAGAGGAACTGTCATTTAAAAGCGCATGGTTCTGCTACATTAAGCCAATAGTGTCAGGCTTCAGCCTCTCACTGCCAATTGTTAAAAGAAATGAAATTCAAGCAAGTTTGGAGAAACTTGTAGTGAAGGGATGTAAAGACAGATAGCTGCAAAAAAATCTGCAAAACTACAATGTTTCCTTCTAATGTAAGATGGACTCAAACATATATCAGTGCTTTCCTAAAGGTACTCCTAAAAAAAGTGCCTGTTGTGCAAAGTTGTTGTCATTTATGAAATCAAACACTCTTTGCCATTATCCACTAAAGCACTGCACTTGAGGAATACCATTAAAGAATTATCATAAAAGTGAAGAAGACTCATTAATGTACAACACCTATTAAAACAACCTCGAAGCTGACAACATTGTTCCACTTCAGTTGTGTTTTTCTGCATTTCTGTTTGTATGCATTTGAACAGTGAATTTTCTAGAATCTACTAATTAGCTACATTATGAATTGGTTAATGTATTGTTGCAGTTTCACAAACCTGCTTCAGCGAAATATGTCAAGTTCCGCGTGGCACTCAGTACAGAAGCTTCACTTGAGCAGCACTAACAGTAAGACAATCATAAAAGTGTGCAATTCCAATTGATTTAAACCTCAAGTTTCTCACAGTCAGTACTTCATCCAAACTGAGTTTATTGCTAGGAATTAATTTGTCATAATTAGGTACTTCACGACCTATAATTCTAAGGTGCTACACTTTCCCAGATTTACAGCCTTACAGATAGAATCCAGCTGAACAAAATTACTGCCATATGTCTTTATGTAAAAATGCAGACATGATGAGATAATTAGTTAATAAATAACCATTGATGGAAAGTTTGTTGAGTGCCATTTAACATAGACTAGCTGAGTCAGGTTTTTGGAAGGACTGTAGGGATGGCTTTGAAGGATAAAAAGGAGAGTTAGACTTATAGGGAGGATGAAGGGAGAAATGAGTGAAAATGAGTTCAACAAGGCTGCTCCCACTGCTACTCAGGGGTCCGATGAGTAATCCCCTTATGTGAGTTATATGTGTCTCATAAGCTTTTATGCTTAGATGGGTTTTTATTCTTTCCAAAATATTTCTTGGTTAATTCTATTTTGTTTTGTCACATAATGTTTATGTACATACTTTACATGCTTAATGTGTGAATCTCATTATTTAACCTCAATTTGTAAAAGTTCTTGCTGATTTTCTTGTGGTTTATCATAAAGACTACCTTTAGTTTTTGCCTAATGTCAGGAAATACTCAGTTACACTTTCAAAACAGCATAACACTCTAGTGTATTCTTTAGAAATACAAGAAATGTCTGTGAGTTTACATTTCAAAGTTTATTATAATACATTATTTGACCACAAACTTGAATTGAATAAAAACAAAAACATTATAATAATATTTGCACACTTAAAACAATGAGGCTACCATCTAGCTTCCTTCTGTTGTACACAGTACTTAGGGCAGTTTACATTTTTAAAAAAGCCAAATTAAGACAATGAAAAAATGCCAATTGTAGTATCCCTGTACACAATATGGAGTCCCACATTAATTTCAGAGGCAGCACACTTATTCAGGTAAACTAGGAGGAAGTGTTTCATTTTGTTAGTTCTGTTACCTGTGTGATTGCTGGAGAGAAGACATGCTATATTATTGGAAAAGCAGATTTCGATTTTGGAGCTGTATATTCATATAGGCCCCTTCAAACTGACATGTAAGGGAATTGTGGGATGATATCCTGTTGTGAGTGCTTCTGTGAAACACACTAACTCAGCAGTTGGTGAAAACGTGGCATATTACTTGATCTGTGTACAATACACTGAAACCAAGAAATCCTTTTTATTCCTCACTTAAAAGATTCTCACTGACATTTTGAATTGTAGTAGAGGGAATTCCTCTAATTTGATTTGGTAATTATCACAACAGCTCGGTGTTTCATGAAGGTGTCACATATGTGCATCAGTGAACCATCCTCTGGGCTCTTCTGAGGTATGTACTTGCACTCTGGGTCGAGAGAGGGTTCTGGCACTAAATGCGTCCTTTGTTTATCTCTCTACAGTGCCGAGAAATCATCCAGTGAGGATAATTGACTTGTTACATATCCTGTGGTTCCTGGCATCACTCAATATGAGAATGCGCCGTAGGATGGAGCTCCTTCCCGCCATGACTATCAATGGCTTACCATCAGAGAAAATGGTTCCTCCTGCTAGGACCTTGTCTTTCATTTGTTTTGTGCCATCAAGCACTTGTTTTTGTTTGGAATATTTCCTAATCAAACAGGGATTTCTGGGTTGGCACCCCAGCATTTTTTATTTGTGGACCTACAATTCCTTCCAACAACCACAAAGGTCATATCAGCATGTAGTCTATGATTTGCAGACTACTATTCATGGGCTACCCGATATAAACCTTTAAATAAAACTGAACCAAATCCAACAAATTTAAAGGGGATGCAGTTTAATATTTAATTGCTGTTTTCATTCAATTTTTTATATTTGGGTACATAACATGATTTTATTTAATATGCATTCTGACTGTGTTTAGTTCATCCGTTTTTTAATCTGCCCCCTATTCAGTGGCTCTATTTAGGTCAAATTAATTTGCATTAGCTCAATGGCAAAATTAAATAAATAACTGCATACTTTGTTCCACGTTCCTCCAAAAAAAGATTAAAAATGATATTAAAAAGAAATAACAATCACAGACCTTAACAAACTTACAACAGAGAAACTATACATAAATAAAACACAAAGTACACAAAACCCAGAGAGGACAATAAGTGGTACAGACTTTTTTAATCCTGTATTTCATCAGACATTCAGATTGTTAGCCTTGATTATACTTAGACAAGTTTTGGATTCGATCTACTGGTTCCATTCCAGTAACATCTGATATGTTTTCACCACCAACTGCAATGGCTCTCTTGTATTGTCTTACTCTTGTAGCAAACTCTGATATGCATGGTAACCTTCTTCAGAAGCTGATAAGTAATTTCTGTAGAACTGATGAATACTTATTATACACAAATTCTTGAACTTGTATACATACATACATACATAGATATATTCTCTAAGCCATATCCTAATGCAGTTCAGGATCATAGAGGTTGGCTAGAGCCATCACATTCAGGGTGTAAAGCGAGAGACAGCTCTTGAGAAGGTGCTATTCCCTCCTAGGTCACATAAATGAACTGACTGAAACTCTGTCACACTGCTCCAATTTAGAGTAGCCAGTTAACCTAACATATGTTTTTGGGGATGTCCATACAGACATCCAAGAAAGGTATTCAAAACCTAGGATAATGGATCCATGAAACAGCAGTTCTAAGCACCATGCCAGTTAGTTTTTGTAGAGACATTCTTAATTTTTCTTAGTCACTTGCATAATTACAGGTGACACAGTATATCCTTAGTTATTATAGATGGACACTTAGACACAGTAAAATCATTTAGTAATGAATGCCCTCAGAAAGTTGAGAGAACTGACCATTTTCACAAACACAATAGTTTAACTGTTCTATTGTCACAGTTCTTTACGTCAGAGACATTGTATATAGGTCACAATGCAAGTATCCATTTTTTAGAAAAATATAATTTCAGACTTGGTTTCTAAAATTTCATTGATGACGTATTATGTAGTAAATCTAAATTGATCTAATGAATTTGTAAACTGACATTTGTTTTGGTGACATTTGTAGGGAACTGTCAGCAAACTTTTATTTTTGACACTATTGACTAGCCATATTTTGTTCGCTGAGACTTCCGTCAGTATGGTATTGGTTCCATTTAAACAAAATGCAATGAATTCTTCATTGCTTTTTTATTAAAATTATGTCTCTTGTATGTATGGTTTGTAATAGGCAACATGGGTTAGCTGGCATTTCAGCTGGGATGGATGGTTGTTTACGTGGCTGGGAGGCTCCTATAATGGAAGGATGTGGGTGAACATTCATCCCGACCAGGTTGGTTAGTGGTACTTTACTAGTTCAGGAGTCCATTATAATGGATGAACAAAGAGAAACTGCTTTCTAGAGCCAAGAAACACTAGATGGCGACATCTCTGGCAAGTATCCTATTTGGACACCCACAAGGCTTTCTGAGAGATATATTTATGGTGGACAGCCCTTTTGGGGTCCTCAGGTGCCTCTAGGAGTTGCTGCTGGAGACAGATTCTCCTATTATGACGAAGTTCTGCCTGACCCAGAAGTGCTTCCTGGATGCAATGTGATTGCACTGGAAAGCACTCCCAGGTCTGGTATAAATGACACTGCTCCACTTTAATTTAACAAAATGAGGTCTTTAATAGCATTAATGCTAAATCAGAACTTTAAGTTCTGAATGTCCATTTCACACAATGCACACCCTTTATACACATGGTGGGGGCTTTTAGGGAGGGGAATGGAACTTGTACTCATTGACACATTTGCAAAACAAAAGACACTGATGGAGAGGTGCCAAAGAATTTAAGGTGGCCCAGGAGTACTTTTTTGTAGGCTTCAGGGATTCTAGTGTTAAAATCTTCTCCCCACTCTTGCCATTCCATAAATTAATGTCAAACTGCTTAGTTTTTGCCATCAAGTGTAGGTCATGTCTGGAGACCTTTAGTGAGCAAATATTTAACAGCTACATTGCCTCCAGAGATCATGAATCGTCTTATCCGTAACTGTGTAGACTCTTAAGTTGTTTCTTTTACAAGAACAAAATATTGCCTTTGTATAACTCTAATATCTGCCTGTGAACACATTTCATTTGTATGTTCTATTAAACTCTTTAACATATATGAGACCCACTTCATCACTTATTCTTAAATAACTACATATATTTTACTAGTAATAGGATTTAAGTTTAACAGAGCAAAATACAAACCCTGAAGAGATTCAAACAAATTGAGCATATATTCTTCCATAAAATATTAATTGAAAAAGGCTTAACAACAAGTTTTGTTAGCACCATGAGAAATACATCCTTATATCCATTTTATGAATCTGATTTTTCCATTGCAGCATCAGCAGAAGCCAGAATATATCTTGGTAGCACTGGGCAAGATCCAGCTCTGGAGGGGATGCTAATAATTTGCAAAGTTCAAACGCTAACAGTCACTCACTTGATTAAAAAATTCACAAGCATGCCTGTCCATATGTGAGAGAGAACCAGAGAAAAACAAGCTGGACACTGGGACTGCATGCAGCATAACTTGGGTCCCTGAAAGTGTTGCAGCAATACTAGAAACTGTTTCACCATGCCACAGAGCAGTCAAATACAAGTAACTGACAAACTCTCTGTATCAAAACTTTTCAAATATTTTCATTGGAATGTATAAACTAACCCATAAACAGACTAATACATCCAGAATTCTATGCTATTGAGGTAGACGCCGATAAAAAATCACTTGTTTGACTTATTTAGAATATTTAGAATAAGCATATGGAATTGCCACAACAAGTTTTCATTAGCTCTTCTAGCTGTTTTATGGAGTAATAAGTGGAAATGACTATTTTTTGTTTTGTTCAGTACTGCTGTGTGTACATACTGTATACAGTATGTTTAAGAATTACACTCTGATTATAGGAACAAATTGCCCATTTGAAAGCATCTTAACTATAAAAATAAAATACAAAATTGGAAATAGCAGTTTATTTGGTACTGAGTTAGTAATAAGCAATATCAATGATAGCCAGAAGTAAGTCCCCCACATCGCACAAACCCATTTGTGTGTGTTTTTAATTTGCTTATTTTGAAGTATATAGTGAAAAAGCTGACCACATAGAACCTTCAAAATAAATCAGTTAATAGATTGCACTGTGTGTGTTATCAAGTATAGGCTCAGCAAACAAAGTAGCTCAAATGGCCATACTAATCATCTTTCCTTCTGAAGACAAGTAATCTGTTTCCTCTGCTGCTCGACTTTTAAAAATTGATACCGTTAGCGGCAAGCTTTAAAACTGTCTCTTTGAATTAAGAGCGCCAGGCGTCAGCAGCAAAGCACAAAGCAGCTCCGCTTTGAATTCTTCCAGAAGGTACACTGAGTTGTGAAAGTGCCTCTGGATGTCTTCAGTCGCACATTGCCCTCATGTTCACTGCAGGTAAACAAAACACTAGGCTGGCTTGCTTCAGATAATTCACTCTGGACTGCTTACATGAAAATGTTTTTTGGATTTGAGTAAAATAATAATTCAAAATTGTATTCCAGGTTTTGAAGAGCTCATTTTAAATAATAAGAGGCAAGAAGTGTAAGTGTGACACAGTTAAACAAGTTAACCGGCTTTACAGAAAAGGTGCAAGAGAAAATGCTACACTGTAAAGCTGGTATCAACAGCACTGCAGAATTATTTAGCAGTGGTAGTTAAAAAGGACTGCGCCATCCACAGAGAATTTCAAGTGTCATGGGTTGTAATGTAGTTCTACTGGTGTGCGGGTTGTTACTGTGACATTTTAGTAGCTAGCTTGTAACATCAGAGGTGAATAATATAGGTAATCTGAATATGGATCTGGAAAAAGGGAGCTTCAGAGAAGAAACCCCATGCGTCAGCTCGCGGTCCTCCAAGCCGGGGGGTCAGAAAGGCAAGCTCGTGGGAACTGACAGGGACGGGCGGCCACCCCCGAGCCCCCTCGACGCGCTGCAGAAACCCAAAGAAAAGCTGGCCTCCCCGCGCTGTTACAAGTGCGGTGAGACCGGCCACCTGCTGCCAACCTGTCCCTTGAATTCAGCCACGGAGCCGATGGACTGCATCTGGGCTACAGCAGAAAGGTACTGTACCCTGTCGCATCCCTTGGCGAGTCCGAACACGGGAGTGGTGTTACTGAATGGGCACTCGGTGGTGGCTCTGTTTGACTCCGGCAGCAACATAACCATTGTTGCTTGCCGTTATGTGTTACCACGACAGTGGCTAAAGCAACATCTGCAAGTCACTTGCGTACATGGCGAGTACGTTCTTAATGTTCCGCACAATGTTACATCGCCCGGAAGGGGGAATTAACTAAGTTGGTGGTCGCAGTGTTGCCCGAACCCACCTATCCGTTGATTTTGGTACAAGACTGGTCACACAAAAAATGCGGTAAGTCACACACCGCTCCCGGGGCCTTGTTGGGTCTGGCTATGAAGGGGCGAGGCGCCCTTCCCGCGGTCTCCACGCCGTGCTCTGGGGCAGGCCCTAATGGCGCAGGCACATCGGGGGACGCTTCCTCGGCGATGGACCCTGACCCGGAAGTATCTGCCGGGGAAGGAACGAGCCAGGGTACTCTTCCGGTGGCCAGCTCACAAGACCCTCTGAGTAATCTGGATCACAATTTCGGTCAACGCCTGCCTCATTTAAGACGGAACAGTGGAATGATGATTCCCTGCTGTTTGCCCGGAATGCGGTTGTTCTTCCAGGCAGCTCACAAGCTGACGCATCCATACCACGCGAGCCCTTTTTTGTGCTTCAGACCGATCTGTTGTATCGGGTGGCGACCCACGAGGGCGAGGTGCGGAAGTTGCTGCTAGTTCCACGTACCTTCCGGCGGGAGGCATGTGAACTAGCTCATGCTCACCTCCTAGGCGCCCACCTCGGGCCGAAAAGATTTTAGAGAGGATAAAACTCCGCTTTTACTCGCCCGGGATCAACGAGGAGGTCTGCCGTTTCTGCCAATCCTGTCCGGAGTGTCAGATTCGCCAGATTCCTAGGAGGGACCGCGCTCCTCTCATCCCTATACCCCTGATCAATATCCCCTTCGATAGAATAGGGGTGGACTTAGTAGGACCCCTGGAAGGCTCAAACCGTAGCCATAAGTACATATTGGTCATGGTGGATTACGCCACCCGCTACCCAGAAGCGGTTCCCTTGCGATCCGCTAACACCAAAAATATCGCACGGGAATTAGTCAACCTATTTTCTAGAATGGGTATTCCCAAAGAAGTCCTCACGGACCAGGGTACACCCTTCACCTCGGATACGTTCAGGGAGGTTGCCAAATTACTCCGGATAAAGCACCTGAAGACGTCTGTCTATCACCCGCAAACCGACGGGTTGGTAGAGCGTTTTAACCAGACACTTAAACAGATGCTCCGCAAAGTAGTCAACGCGGATGGCAGGAACTGGGACCAGCTACTCTCGCTCGTGCTTTTTGCCTACCGGGAAGTGCCCCAGGACTCTACGGGCTTCTCCCCTTTTGAGTTGTTGTATGGACGACAACCCCGAGGAATTTTGGACACACTAAAAGAGGGCTGGGAGGCTGAGGCCCTTCCCTCCTCCAATATTTTGGAGTATGTGGCGCAACTGCGTGACAGGCTCGCTAAAATCAGGCCGCTCCTAAAAGATCATGTGACTCGTGCGCAGGCAGCGCAAGCCCGGTGTTACAATCGTAACCAAGGGATCGAGTGATGGTGCTCGTTCCTACCTCCCACTCTAAATTACTAGCTCACTGGCAAGGGCCATACGAGTTTAAGGAAAGAAAGGGGCTCGTCGACTATTTGGTTAAACAGCCCAATCGTGAGTGAGAGTATCTACCACGTAAATTTATTAAAACCTTGGAAGGACAGGGAGGAGTCTCCCGATCCACGTAGATCCCTCTCCCTATTCACTTGCACTTCTGCCCTTAACCTCGGTGACGAGCTGACACCCCTACAGCGGCAGGAGATAACCCACGCAATCTAGGCTGTCCCCAAAGTAGTGAGTGAATCACTGGGCTGGACCTCGGTGATTGAGCACGACATAGTCACAGACCCCGGAGTAATCGTCCGGAAGAGACCCTATAGACTCCCGGAGGCAAAATGCGCTGAAGTGGAACTGGAAGTGCAATGGATGTTGGATATGGACATTATTGAGGAGAGCCATAGTCCCTGGTCCAGTCCTATCGTCCTCGTTTCCAAGCCGGACGGCTCCTGGAGGTTCTGTAACGACTTTAGACGTCTAAATCAGGTCTCCAAATTCGATGCCTACCCGATGCCCCGTATAGATGACCTGCTTGAGCGGCTGGGTACGGCTCGATACTTGACTACTCTTGATATGACGAAAGGGTATTGGCAAATTCCCTTAACGGCATCTGCAAAAGAGAAAACCGCCTTTAGCACCCCTAGCGGACATTGGCAATACAAGGTCCTCCCATATGGGCTGCACGGGGCCCCGGCGACCTTTCAACGTCTGGAGTGCTGAAGCCCCACCAGTCCTATAGTGCCGCCTACCTGGATGACGTAGAAATCTATTCCGGCACCTGGAAGGAGCATCTATTGCAGGTCTCTGCTGTCCTCACGACACTAGCTAAAGCCAGCCTCCGCATAAACCCTCGTAAGTGTTTTTTTTGCTTGAAGGAGGCCAGGTATTTAGGCTACCTGGTGGGACGAGGACAGGTGAGACCACAATGTTCAAAAGTCAAAGACATCTTGGAATGGCCCCGTCCGAATACCAAGAGACAGGTGCAGGCTTTCTTGGGGTTTCTCTGAAAGGGCAGCACCCTTGACCAATTTAACAAAGAAGGGCGCTCCCTTATACGTGGTATGGAACGACAAGGCGGAACATGCATTCAGTGACCTAAAAAAGGCCCTAACATCGGCACCAGTATTAAGGACACCTGATTTTGGTCTACCTTTCATTCTCCAGAACAACGCTTCGGACACAGGCCTGGGCACCGTGTTGAGCCAAAGTGTCAATGGTGTCGAGCACCCCGTGATGTACCTAAGCCGGAAACTGCTGGACCGAGAGACCAGGTATGCGGCAGTGGAGAGGGAGGTCTTGGCCTTTAAGTGGGCGGTGACCCATCTCCGTTACTACCTGTTGGGTCGCGAATTCACTCTGGTGACTGATCACGCTGCGCTTCAGTGGATGTCCCTCAACAAAGAGTCGAATCCGCGGGTCACCAGGTGGTTTCTGTCATGTCACGCACGCGCGAGTAGGAGACCACGGACGGACCTTAACACGCTTGCGAAGACATTCGCCGGCAGGGAGTGGCGGGTACTAACTTTTCTCCGCCATAAGCCTCATTCTTC
Source organism: Polypterus senegalus (assembly GCF_016835505.1). Taxonomy (NCBI): domain Eukaryota; kingdom Metazoa; phylum Chordata; class Cladistia; order Polypteriformes; family Polypteridae; genus Polypterus; species Polypterus senegalus. Next base: position 96,277,236 of record NC_053163.1, on the reverse strand, counting down.
CCGCAGCACGTTACTTCCGCCCTTCCTCCTCCATTGTTCCTGACGTCATCAATTCCATCTTTCCCCACGGTTCCTTCCCAGCATTCCTCCACTTCCAGACTCCATAAAATGTCCGCCGACGCCATCTTTGGCGTCGTGCATATGTGAAGTTTTTGTTTATGTACTTGACCCTGAATTTTGATTTATACTGTGGATAATTTTCCAGTACATGGGGCTGGAAACCCCAAACCTTTATGATGTCTGTTGCTTCGTTTATTACACTGGAAACCAGCAGAATGACTTAACAGGAATGATGAGGTTTTAGTTCTTACAGCAGTTCTAGTAGTGATTCTTGTATCAGCATTTAAAATGGTTCAAACAGCCCATTAATAATGCATTGTCGTAGCTAATTTTATTAAAAACAAAGACATGAATTGTTTTTTCATTATCCTTCATATTTAGAAACTTAACCTTAATTGTTCAATGTTGTTTAAACTGGAAAAACAGATTTTAATGTTTTAGAAAGACTGGTGTCAAAAACAGTGCCCAAGTTGCCTGGTAATTCAGTAAAACTAATGTTCAGACCTGTCAAGTTAAAAGGTGACCAACCACTGTTGCAGTCTGCATGTTCCATTCAGTTAACATTTTTTCTAGTTGTGTTACCTGTCAAAGATGGGTTGAATTATAAATAATCAATATAAACTTCATGTTTTTTAGTTAACACACGGGTTGTCGATTTGGTCTGACACAGTATTTCTTAAACTACAGGTTGAGTCATGTCTGAATCTGGGTTGTGCAGAGTTGTGAATCACAATAACATCAAATGGGTGATTCTCCAATGGGGAAAAGGACAACGATCAACAATGATTATCCAAGAGGGACCTGCCCCCCTTGGTTCAACAATTCTACAAGAGGAATGGATGCCCTGGATGACTCTCCACAGTGATTGTGGGACAGAAAGACAGAAAAAAGGCAAAACTGGGTCACATGCAACCAATCCCTTTATCCTCATGGCGACTTTTCCACTTTGTATAGAGCCTCCCCTTTTCACTGCTTCCTCTTATCATTGTTTAATGAATATACTACTCTTATATGCAGAGTGTTTTGCAGGGAAAATGGTTGCTGCTACATTGGCTTAGCTGATACGCACATTGATTTATCCCTATTTTCACTCATCCATTTCCCACCCCTCAAAGCTACCACTCTTTAGCATTACAGTTATAAACCTTGTTTACATAACCTGGGTGGATGTAAGAAAGACACTGCCCCATAGCTGTCGCCGGCATATAACATCAGACAACAGAACAGACCAATAAGGCCATTTTTAAAAAAATTTTAGGCCATTATTTAATATTTTATTATCATTTTCATTTTTTTCACCCTTCTTCTACATGTTTTGCCAGTTTTTAAATTTTTCTTTCTAATGGTAGAGATGCACAGATACACTGACACACAGACATTCAGCATTTATTAAGGTGTACAAGTAGATAGCATCCATCCATTTTTTAAGTTCAGAGACATAGTTAATAAAGGAAGCCATAACAGAAAAGTCATTTGGTCTGATAGAATGGTACAACTGTGGAATCTCTGAATAGTAATTAAAATTATGGTTTTAATAGTATCTCCATTCTAAAGCATGTAAAATGAAAACAGTACTGAGAACTGCGAGACACCATATCTAATTTCTGAAGATAATCGTGGAATACTATCAACACATTTCTGTACATTACAAAATCTAATTGATAAAAGTAAAACTAAGTTATGCAAAGATACTGAGTAATTTTTAAGCCTATTTAAAAGAATAGAGTGGGCATTTGTAATTATAGCATTTTCTTTATTACAAATACAAGTAAGCTCTGTTTCTAGTTTGAAATGTGTATATAAACCAAACTGGAACATCTCCAGTAAAATTTAAGGTGTGACTGAAGCTTCTTTTTCAGGTTCATCAGAAAGGAAAGGGAAATTTTTTAAATATATGTAATTTTTAAGCATATAAGAACATAAGAAACATGACAAATGAGATGAGACCATTTATCCATCAAGATTGCTTGGTTAGCTAATAGCTAAGCTGTCCTAGTTTATTTGGGTGTTACTGTGACTTTTTTAAACATTGGTCTGATAACTGACAATTTTGGTGCTGCGGGGGCTGTTCTAGTCAATAACAAACATTTGATAATACAGCAGATTCTCTCTTATCTGACATAAATGGGCCGGCAAAACGTCGGATAAGCGAAAATGTCAAATAATGGGAGTTGTTAAGAAAAAGCATATTAAACGTCAAACTATGTTATAATTTTACACTTTACAAACCTCGGTTCATGAACGTCTCTGGACACGTACAAATCGGGTTATGACCAAAAAGTTCACCAAACTTTTGCATCTGTTCACGACTACACACTAGGTATACAAACGAGCTAGTTTCCCTTTCGGTTTGTGAGCGACGATGATTTCCGCACGTGTTCAACCTTTCCCTGTGCATTCCCTGTGCAGCAAGAGAGAGAGAGAGCAAGCAAAAGAGAGAGACACAGACAGACTCACTCGCACGAGAAAGAGACACAAGCACGCACACACACACATGCGCGCAATAGACACACGCATAAGAGAAAGAGAGACACACGCATGAGAGAAAGAGAGACACATGTGTACACATGCACGTGAGAGAGATGCACGCATGCATGCACACAAACACACACGCGTGTGAGAGAAAGAGAGACATACGCGTACACACGCGCGCAAGAGACACACACTCATGCACGCGTGCACACATACACACGCACACATGCGTGAGAGAGACACACATAGGCACACACACACAGAAAAGACATACATAAATTATGTAAAATAGAGATCATAACATATATGAATAGAAAAATCCCCCAACAACATTACATAATCAGAATTGATAGCTATGTCAGATAACAATGAATATAGCCAAAGTGGTTTGTAAATTAGTATTAGAATTCTTCTTGATTCTAATATCTGAGTGCCTCAAAGATTGTAAATTCACACAAACTTTTAAAGCAATATGTAGATCATCACACAGAATTATTCAAAGGTCATCTCCTCTACCACTATATCTTGATTTATGAATAAATCAAAAGTCATTAGGCGCTGCCTCAACTAATGGAATAGTGTCACATTTACTAAAGAGACAGTAAATATGAGATCAAATTTTGTATAAAGTATAAAATCATTCACCAAAGCAGCTTTATTTTTTAATGAAGGAATGTTAAGCAAATGGCTCTTCAGACTGCAAAGACGTTTCTATTCAATTTGAACTGGTTAACTAATGTAGGTGCCTCCTGGTAGAGAATCAGATTTAATTTCTAGGTCTAATTATGCTCTTTTTTTTTGATTAGCAATTGATTTAGATTTTGTTAAATGACTCAGTGTTTTACCTCCCCTACAACAGCAGTTTTGTCTAAATTGTCTCTAGTGTGTGCTTGTTTTGTGGGTGTGTGTGTGTGTGCCCTGTGGTGGGCTGGCGCCCTGCTCGGGGTTTGTTTCCTGCCTTGCGCCCTGTGTTGGCTGGGATTGGCTCCAGCAGACCCCTCTGACCCTGTAGTTGGGATATAGCGGGTTAGATAATGGATAGATGGATGGATGAGTACCTAACTATAGGATATTATGTTCAACTCCTATTATGTTCAACTCACAAATAATGAGTAAAATAGTAAGAGAGAAAAAATACTGCCCTAAATTGACCCTCACAATAGAACTGGTGTCAATATTTCCATATTAAATGTTTTTGCACTTACTCTACAAATAAATCTTGTGGGGTTGACCAGTTGGTGCACAATATGTACATACTCTTAATTAATTCTCTTAAAAAACTAGTTCCATTAAATGAAGCGCAGTTCATATCATGAGCCAAATTGTTGTGTCCAGTATTTACAGAGAGCTATGCTAAGTGGCCATCATGTAAACCTGCCAACCCCTATGTCACTATAGCTTTTACTGTAGAAGTTTTCTCAAAGCAATTGTTTTCTATTTCATACTTTTCTAATCACTATAGTATCTTTCTGTGTTTGCCTGTAGGTGTGCCAGTGTCATGTGGCAGCTGAAGCTACAAATATGACATTAAGTGGTTTAATTTGGATGAGGCTGTGGTGATTGTCAGGAAGCAGCACCTTCTGAATCAGGACCGATTTAAATTGACAGTTTAGCAGTTTATGTTTTGGTTTATCTTTTTTGCCAGCTACTATACTGTTATTCAGCTGTGTTGCTTTTTATTACTATATTTAAGTCGTTTTATTGCCCATTTGAACAGACAAATTACCTCACTGTAAATTTTCACTACAGTTGTAATATTGCACAACCTGAGCCACTTTTTGAATCATTTGTACTATCTGCACTATATAATTACATATATGTTGTACTTATACTTTCATATTGTGTATTTTTATTGTTTTTATCATATTATTATTATTATTGTTATTTTATCATTTTATAGGAAAATAAGTTTATGGAGGATTTGTATATTGAATCTCATTGTACCATACTATAACAATAAAGGAATTCAATATAATAGAACATTTACAGATGATGACAGCTGGCTTCTAAGTCAATTTAGATTTCCATACGCTGTCTTCTTGGAGCTCTTGATATCATTTTTAAGATGAAATGCATTAAAGTATGTATATTAAATTATGCAGATACATTTTTTAACTTCATTTAAATAATGTATACTATTAGTAATTAAAAGTGTGGGCACAGTGACGAAGCAGGAGGGATTGGTCCTTGCTGGGACTGGCACGATCCTGGATGGACAGATGCATGAAATAATTCAAAATGTATGACGAAGATGTTCCTTAAAAGTTTTGAAGAACCACATACTAAGCTTACAGATGGCTTGACATTTATTACTGAATTTATTGTGTAGTGATGGGTTACTTAGAGAAAAAAAGGAAGGACAGGAATTGGGGGTTAGTGTGTTTGAAAGAGACAGTACTGATGCAATAAATTATTTTATCGAGGGTCGTGCTCATCCCAGCAAGCACCTTGCAGGAGGCAGGAATAATTCCTGGATGGGGCACCAGCTCATTGCTACCAAGACGCCACTGTGCCCCATTGTTTAATACATGCTTTAATTCAATTCAAATGGACATGATATCAAGTATACATCTAACTATTTACATTGAGAGAGAGCTGTAATATCATAAATGTAATGTGTTCTGTGTCCTCTCGGCATAAGAGAAAGCCCATTTAAGAAGCACATACTGATTCACACACATAGAACACATAGAAGAACACATATAATATGAGGTATTAAATGTGCTACTTTAGTTATGATGGGATCTGAGAAACTCTAGTAAATTAAGCATTTATTTTAAGATCAAGTTTACGACGTTCTACTTTAATAACAAAATAAACTATGAGATTGAAGTGGACATTTTGACCTTTTTTTCACTGTGTCCCTATTTTTATTCTTTTTTCTGTAGCCTAATACACTTCCATATGACACTCAGATGATGGGCAACAACACTGAAATTAAGTTTGCATTGTAATCAGTTGGTGATGTTTCAATGTGAAAGCAGCCTAGAACCAAGTCTGATATTGGTACTGAAAAGCATCATTAAAAGTGCAATGCAAAGAACATGAAAACGTATCATACATTGAATGAAATGATGGAATTTTTTTAAAAACTCACTAAATTATTTTTTTAGTGGTAGCAGCAGATCCTTGTACTAAGCACTGTTGTAAATAATATTACTTTAGTGAGCTTCAAATATCAGCTTTACAATTTTATTCAAAAGAGTTAAGTAAATAGATATTATGGGTCATGTGTTGGGTTAAATGGCTTGTGTTCATCACAGCCATCCTAATGTTTTTGTTCTTATGTTCTTAAACAACCTTACAAAAATTCGGACATGGCTTAGCAATATTTTGCTTATTTCGGCTGTACCCTGCATATCAGTACTGCAGGGCGCTGACTTCTCAAGCAAAACAAGTAAGATCAGTTGTCTAAATACATCCATTTTAATAGCAATATATTTAATTTATTTTGATAAGTCTGGATGAAGTCAAAAGGAAAGATATGCAAGAGAATATTGCACACATATGTTGAAATCCCCAGTATTTACCACTTTTGTTCTGTCATTTGTGTTTCATTTTGCTACTCCTCAGTTGAATTGCCTAGTGGCCAAATATCATTATTTATAAACCAGGAGCCCCACTTTGACACCACTGGTGGAGCAGTCAGTGTATTTCAGATTAGGCCTGTCCAGTTGTGACATTAAACCTCTCTGACCGAGTACTGGGGAGTTTATTTATTTTACTTGATGCGTTTTGAAAGAAATGAAAGGGCTGCCTAATAATGACACTTGATTTTCCCTGACCAGATGAATAATGGCTTTACAGCTTTGCAGGAGGCACTGGGAAGTGTAAATGAAGACACCAGAAACTTAAATGAAAATATGTAACTTGCAGGATTATTGGAGAATAAGGAAACATGAAAAATGCCCAACTAGTGCTTCTATATTACATCAATATTTTTAATACCCTAATTTAAAGCACTTAAATTTAAATTTTCTATCTGACACAACTGAATGGCAGTCATTTAATCAGTCAAAAGGCCTTTTACTTATTCTAATAAAGAACACTACTCTCTAGAAAACAGAATAAGTAAAAGGGATGGCTATTGAAAATTATGGTGTGCAATATATTTTGAAATATATTTACTAAGGCATAGTCTGAGAAAAAGTATACATATTTTGATATACATCTTATTTAGTATAATTTTAATGACAAATATTGTTTCAAATATATATTTCTCTCAATACCAAATATTATGTTTCAACATAAACTTTTTTTTTTTTTTTACAAACATGTGACATTCTGAAAAACCTTCAGTATTAATAGATGTAGTTTGTACAGTGTTCGTGTTCCATTACCTCCTTTACTAAGAGTCTCATCTGAAGTTCTTCCTTTCTTCCCCAGTTCAAACTCAGGATTTGAGATGCTGCCTTGTTGTGTTTTTACTAGTGTGTGCTGCAGTGCTTCAATAAGGTTGCTTGAAACTGCCCAGTGTAGATATAGTAATCCCTCGCTATATCTTGCTTTGACTTTCGCGGTTTCGCTCTATCGCGGATTTTATATGAAAGCATAACTACATATATAAAGCGGATTTTTCGCTGCTTCGCAGCTTCTGCGGACAATGTGTCTTTTTACTTCCTGTACATGCTTCCTCAGTTGGTTTGCCCAGTTGATTTCATACAAGGGACACTATTGGCGGATGACTGAGAAGCTAACCAATCAGAGCACGCAGTTAAGTTTTCCTGACTGAGAAGCTAACCAATCAGAGCACGCAGTTAAGTTCCTGCTTGCTGAATGCAGTGTTAACCAGGAAGTCTTGTCTCGCTCATTCAGCATCAACGTGTTTCACTGTGTAAAGAGTTGTGCTCTTTTGTGTTTATCTTTGTTCATAGTCAAGCCCTTCATTATGGCTCCAAAACGATCTGCTACTGCTTCAGGGGCCGTGCCCAAGCGCAAACGGAAGATGTTAACGATTGCCGAAAAGGTAAACGTTTTGGATTTGTTGAAGGCTACGATTCTTTTTATTTAAAAAGTAGGAAAGGAATATAAGATCCACGGCTGCAGTGTCCTTTTAACCAGGGTGCAAAACAAGTTGTAAGTGGATGTAATAAGGCAGTAGTCTGGATGGAATCTGCTTTGGGGATTTGGATTGAAGACTGCCAGAAGAAGAACAATGGCAGTGCTACACAATCGCCTGAAGTGGCTCCTTTAAGGGCTGTAACGCTCTCCTTTGTTGTGCAGTAAAATAAAACTCATTGTTATCGGACAAGTCATCGTGTCATTGTTGGTGAGTAACCATAATTAATTTTCTACTTACAGTACTTAGTACATGTACGTACGTTTAGTGTCACTGTACACACACATTTACTGTATACTATTTTTGTTGCATTGTACGTATTTATTGCTGGTGGCATGTCTATCGTAATGGCTGTAACATATGTGATATCAGAGACACTCAATATCTTTAAAATAATATTTAGGTTTTACTGTATATAAACAGTGTGTTTATATACATAATTTCAATGAATCTTACCTAATATCTAAGAGAATACAAAGGGATTATGCTGTATAACTCTGCGGGGAATATTTATAAACAGTGTGGGAGAGTTTATAAGGGCTTAAAATATATAAAAACCACCATAGAAACATATGGTTTCTACTTCGCGGATTTTCACCTATCGCGGGGGGGTCTGGAACGCAACTCCCGCGATCGAGGAGGGATTACTGTATATGCATATTAAACTAATGACACTACTTAAATAAGTGATATTTTTAAAATTGTACAGTAGTCTTCCAGATATGTGTGTTTGCGGCTGCAAGTATTTTTTTGTTCCTCCCAGCCATGCTGGAAGAATTAAATATAGAATTTTTATTTATTTGACTATTTGTGGATTTTTGCTTACTTCTTTATTTTTTGTTTCAGCTGAATACTACGGTGATGACTGTCCCAGTTTTGGAAAGTCCCCTAAAGAGGATGCCTTTCCTTTCCAGTTGACACAACCCACAGTTGCATTTCTAGTGGTTCCTGCATGTTTCGGATGTGGCACCCTGTGACGATGTGGGTTCTGGCTCCACGCTCCCATTGCTGTTTGGGAACCCTTGAACCCAACACCGTCGATAATGAAACCGAGTGAGCTAGTCAATGGAGGCAAATAAACAATTGAGCAAGGGGTGGTGCAAAAAAAATGTACCGGTGCTTTTATTAAAAGAAACAATCAAAACAGTGTTCCATAAATAGTAAAGTGCAGTGCTTCTGCTCTTCAATAAATAAATAAATCCTTTAAGAAAAGGTGGAGGTTAAAATCAATAAATAGAAAAAAACCACAATCCTTAAAAACCAGAGGTTAAAATCTTCTCATGGAAGCAGTCTTTAAAACAACAACAAATCCGGTGCATCGTTTCTATTAGCGTCTCACCTGCTTATCCCGTTTGGGCTTAGCAGCAGGCAAGACGCTCTCTGCAGCTGCCCTCCTCTTACACACACACGAGACTGGAGACCTCCCGATCCCTGGCTTCGGTTTGGCTCTCATCCCAGTCCCCGAGACTTGATGTCCACCAATGACCAGGACGCACACATTGGGGACTCCACCACTAAGCCTCCCGACTTCACTGCCTTTCTGCGGCCTTCTGCGGCTCGTCGCTTTCACCTGGTCACTCCCGCTACATGGTCGCTCAGCGGGAGCAACATCAACTCAAACGCCTGGGTGTCGGCCTAACACCCAGCTTCCTCACAGCTGCCCTCGATTGCGCGCTCACCACACGCACGCACCGCCTGCTTTCTCGCTCCCTGTAACCTCCATCCTCTTTTCCTCTCTTTTTTCCTCATCTCGTTCTTTTTTTCATTCTCCTCCACAACCGACTCGCGCTTCTTTTTAAATGATGAGGGCCACAGCAGCTGCAGCATTAGCCACGGGACAATCACGAATGTGGGCAGTTCCTCACCTGTGCACTAGGTGAGAAACGCCCACCCCACGGATCATCCCGCGGCCCACTATGGCCCAACGTCCCCTGGCTAAGCCGTCTCGGTGATTATTTATTTAAATATGGCCTTTACTCAACGAGCTGTGGACCCATAACACCACACACCCATCCACTCCCACTTGAGAGACATATTTGGAAAAGAAGATTCCTGTGTTTTTTCTTGAATAGGGTAAATTTCCATCCACCACCAGTGGTCTTTTTTGGGCATTCCTTTTGGGACTCACTACATATGTATATTTTTTTATGGATAATTGCGTTGTCATAAGAGTGATGAACAAACTCCAACTTGTTTTTATCCAAACCATTTTTTCAGGGTGCCAGAAACAGTCCTGGCAGCAGTTCATTACACTGACAACCTGTACATGCACTTGCAATCAGTAATGAACCTACCAGTATTATTTTTGAGATAAAGACGGAAGTAGTTAAAAAAAAACACCCAACAGTTTACAATCTGTAGGACAGCAACTATACCTGAGATTCCCACCCACACTTCTTCATCCATAGGGCAACAACACAACCACTTTGCAATCCAAGAAATATGTTTATAGGATCATTATAGTCACATGCACAGAATACTGTGAAAGGATTACAAATAGTGTATGGCAATACTGACTATATATGCTGTCCTATTTTATATAATTTAACCACTGTTTAATAAAACAAATTAACTTTTCATTTGAAACCATCCTAAAGCTGGAAACACTTGACTGATGTTGCTAATATTCCTCTTTAAACAGCACTGCACTGCATGGAAATTCACAGAGGTGATGTGGAGTTTTTTGCTGTTGAAAAATCACACCTACAACATACAGCTTTCTCACTCTCGCTAGTGATCCAAATAGTGTTGATAATTGCCTGTTTCAATTTTTTCTTCCTTAGAAAGAGTCTAATAACTGTATTCATATTTTATATGTTACCATATATTTCTTTAACTAAAGCCACATACTAGAACTATTTTTATGTGTACAGAATGCAACAAAAGTTTTACTTGCATGCCTGACTAACATGCCACTTGTGAACCACACTGGTATTACGGCTACCCAAGTAAATTGCAGAGTTGTATCTGAAAATCAAAGAAGTAATTTTACATGCTAAATGGGTCATGGTGGAAGAGGAGTTGTTAAAATTCATGTACCAGAGTGGACACTATAAATATACTTTTATTAGCGATGATTGATCGAAATGTTGTGTGGGTCTCATTGGGCCAGACGTGATTCACAAAAAAGAATATATCTCTAGAGGCAATTTCTCAAAATGTTTGTAGTGAATAACAGAATATTCCACCACTGTAAAGGCTACACATACTGGGCTTCTTTTTAAAACACCCGCTCCAAATGCTTCCAGTCAATTCACTTTAAATTGCTGAGATTTCAGGGAGAGAGGAAATAGAACTGAGCAAAAGATTTGACACTGAGAGAAAATAAAAAATAAAATTGTTGTTATCATTTCAGGTGTTCAGTAGCACAAGGTAACTGAAACTTGGTGATAAATTTGTATTATATGTTTTCATTTGATTATTGTAATGAGCACAGTGACAGAAGAGACAAACAGACAGACAAACACACAGACCACTGCAGCTACTTGGCTCCACATGCTTGAGACATACTTATGTCTGCTACAATATCTTTCTGTCATTTTGGCTATTGTATTACTACATTGACATAGCAACAGCAAAAAAGTTTAGATACGTTTTGTGGTCTAGGTATATACTGTGTGTTAAAACTCTGTGACTATATTCTGACAGACCATGTTTGCATTTCCAATTAGACAGTAATGTTAACTTACTTTAGTTATTCATTTAAACGTGCAGTCAGAAGGTGGATGCTGTGCCGCTATGTCCATACATCTACTGTTAAGCAGATTTGTTGAAGCAGCTCTTTTGAGTACTGAAATCTGTATCTCCTGTGACTCTTCACTATCAGCTCTCTTAACAGCAGTCCCTTCCACCTCCTTTTAACAATCCGTGACACGTTGTTTGCTTCACGTGCAGATTTTGCCATTCATATTTTCACAAACATAGCTGCCAATTCTTTCTACCTTACATCATCTTCATCAATATCGTCAAATTACCAACAGAGAGCACACTCAGCACCTACACTACTACCACTAGTCTTTTGATATCTTTGAATGCCAACATGCTCTCTGCATACCATTATATATTTACACAGAGCATTTTTAGATTTTTAGACTATAAACACTTCATTGTAACCAAAAGCTTGCTCTCTGTTGAACCAGGTTAATGAGAGCACCTCTGCTCTTTGCAGTTCAAAATCACTGCCCTACTTTGAGCATCACCTTCATGAGGAGTTGCATTGGTTTAGAAAAGTGACACTCAGTGAGCTGTAAAATTGTTCTCAGCCTGATTTAAACAAAATTCACTCATGGGTGTCTCCAAACTTACAATATATATGTCTGGCTTAGCAAAACTATGTGAAACATGGAATCCCATAACGCATCTGCTAAAAAATGGCATATAGTCTGTACTGTTACTTTCAGTTTTACAGTACTTCTTATACTATTATTATTTCAGATCTATCCTTGTGGATGAGTTTTCCTTCTGTAGAGAAGAAAATTAGAGTTTAAGATAATGCCAGGGCTTTTCCTGGCTCAGGATATCACTATTTTCTTACTATTTATTTATTTACACGTTGTTTGTTGATAATTTTCCATTGTTTCCAGTGATCCAAGACTGGAGTTACTAATCATGAAATCACAGATGTCTGGTCATGGCAGCAATTTTAGGACACTGTATAACCTGTCCTAGCAGTATGATAAGATTTTTGGCGGCTATTCTGATCTTTTTGCAGAAGATCTGCAGTTTTGAAATGGCTTATTTACATACTTTGAACAATTTTTTTCACCTGTTCTTGTGCGTCTGCACATAATTTTTCTTTTCTTTCTTTAGGCAATTTAGATTGTTTAGTGCTCATATTTGTTTGTTTATGGTCAATACCTTTTGAATGTTTTCAAGACTATAAAATTCAATTGCTCATTTAGGAGCTACTTAAAGTAGGTGGGTGTTGGTAGTGACTCTGCAGAGACAGAGGGTGAAATAAGGTCTTGTGAGTTCAGCATATTGTTTACTGTTTAGCTTTCTCTTTCAGGTGTTTCAGTGCCTGCCGTGGCATTTTTCACATTCGGCTTCCTGCATATTTGTCCCCCTGTTGCTACAGAAATGTGGTGACTAAGTGGTATCATTTTTACACATGAACTTACTCTTTTTTATTTCCCTGCTGGTTGTGACATAGAACTTTTCCTCCTACCTTTATAGTAGAATAAAGGAACACAAGAAGAATTGCCCTCATGGAGTATGCCCTTACTTAACACCCATTCAGTACAGAATCTGGCTTTATAAATTCATATTTATTTTTCCTTCTGATAGATTTCAAGGAGTAAAGTTCTTTTATTCAAATACAGGAACATCTAATAGGGATTTTATGAGTTAGTCAAAAAGTGAAAAATTAGAAAATGATGTCATGTAACATGAAGGTCATTAATCAAGGCAGTGTTGCTTAAAACCAAAGTTAAACCTCGGAAACACAGAAAGCATTTGAAGCTTAACTGAACATTTCCTTAAATAGTACAAGAATACTTTCTAACATTAAGTTGTGAAAACACTAAAAAAAGTTTAGTAAAAACGTACAAAAAGTAGAAACTGAATAAAAAGAAAATACAAGAGGTGAAAGTTTCTTGTATGTTTCTACACTTGTATTTAAAGTTCTATGTCCACTTGTTGTAGCACACCACCTATTATTGGGTTCCTTTATGGTTTGCCCTTGAGCAGGTTCGGCTTTCCAGTTGCTATATAACAGCTGCTACACATACAGTACGTATTTAACATTACAAGATATTAACATAGTTTACGCAGCTCCTCTGACAGCAGAGGAAGATGATCATCTTGCCGGAGACAGAAGACATTCCATGCGCCCACCCGTATAGGCCACCTCAAATTGGTACTCGAGTGCTGCCATGCAGCAGGCGACACCTCAGCACCACACCAGTTCTGATCCCCAACAGACCTGATAAAAATAACACCAACTTTGTAATCACTAACCCTGAAATAGTCAAAAACAATACCCCATATGCGTTTGTATGAAATTGGCCATTTTTTAACACAAGTGGATGTTAGAGGGCTAGGACCACTCCACATGTATATACTTTTGATCCACATTTTTTCAAGGCTTTGAGAAAGGAAAGAACTTTGATCCCCATATGCCATTAAGGGGTGAACTACCAGGATTGGTTGATGTGGCATGTACAACTTCAAGTTTTTCTGATTATTTTTGCAAATGACTCCTCTTGGTTTACCCTTTAAAATAAGTGTATAATTTCCATCACAAAATATGACCCAAAAATGGCCTAGAAATTAGTGTTTTTTGGGTCTAGATGGTTAAAACTAGAAAGGAACCCTGAAAACCCTTTTGTCTAACTATACTTCAAGACGAGTTGAAGAATATAGGGTGGTCCAGATCTAATTATGCAATTTTCATTACGCTATAACTTATTAAGTTTATTACATAGAAAATCACCCGCAAAAATCCCGGACCATTGAGAAGTGTGCGAACTGACAACATGAACTGGAATCGTCCCTGCATAAATCAAAATCATCCAGACGATCTGGATCAGCATAATTAGATTTGGACCACCCTGTATATCATATGTGGGTTTTTTTTTTGTACTAGTGAGTTGGGGGCTCCAGACAAAAAGGAAAATCAAATGGTTTCAATGCATTTATAAATAATTCTTCTGAACAAAAAAACTGAAAATGAAAAGACTTTTGGAAGTCGTCAAAGTTACTGCAAATTTGAGTATATTTACAAGTCCATGCCCACTCTTTTTCCACCACAGGAAACACAAGCAGAACT